>NC_086446.1:771483156-771508156 GCF_028390025.1 Pseudophryne corroboree
AGAGCATTGTGTCCCTCCTGGAGAGGGTCATGTTGGGAGGTTTGTATGTGTGTATATATATATATATATATATATGACAAACTTTGAGCTACACGACAGGGGCCAACTGATTTGACATTTTCTACCACTGCAGGGATGTACCACGGACTGACCAACCTGCATGTAGTGCAACCTACACATCGGTAACAGGCAGAGCCGGCCATAGGCATAGGCAAACTAGGCAATTGCCTAGGGCATTTGATATGCCTAGGGGCATCAGCAGCTTCTGCTGATTAAAATGATATGCGGCATGCCTATATTCTGTGTGTAGCATTTCATATGCAGATACAGCCACAGTCTCACACAGTATATAGGCATGCTGCATATCATTTTAATCAGCAGAAGCTGCTTGTGCATCCTAGCCACATAGCAATGCAAATAAGATGCATTTTCATAAAAAAAATCTGTCCGACGTTAGCATTGAGGCAAGATTTATGAGGACACATCTGTATCCAAGCAGAGGCAGAGGTTACAGTGTTAGTGGCAGTGTGAGTGCTGTGTGCATGTGAGTGGGTTGATTGTGCAGTAGTGTTCGGAATATGTGTAAGGAGCATTATGTGTGTCATGTAAAAATGCATTAATAATGTGCAAACATATGTGTAAGGGGCACTATGCGTGTCATTATGTGTATAAGAGCATTTATAATGTGCGGCATATGTGTAAAAGGGTACTACTGTATGTGTGTCATTATGTGTATAGGGGCAGTAATAATGTGCAGCAAATGTGTAGGGGGCACTATGTGTGTCATTATGTGTATAAGGGCATTAATAATGTGCGGCATATGTGTAAAAGGGTACTACTGTATGTGTGTTATTATGTGTATAGGGGCAGTAATAATGTGCAGCAAATGTGTAGGGGGCACTATGTGTGTCATTATGTGTATAAGAGCATTTATAATGTGCGGCATATGTGTAACAGGGTACTACTGTATGTGTGTCATTATGTGTATAGGGGCACTAATAATGTGCAGCAAATGTGTAGGGGGCACTATGTGTGTCATTATGTGTATAAAGGCATTAATAATGTGCGTCATATGTGTAAAGGACATTATGTGTAAAAGGGCATTAATAAAGGTTGTCATAATGTGTAAGGTGCATTATGTTTATAAGGACATTAATAATGTGTCCCATATGTGTAAGGGGCATTACTGTGTGGAATTATGTGTATAAATGCATTACTAATGTGTGGCATTATGTGTATAAGGTGCTCTACTATGTGGCGTTGCATATAGAAAGGGCACTACTGTGTTGTCTAATGTGAATAAAGAGCAATAGGGTGTGGTGTAATGTGAATAAGGAGCAATTCAGTGTGATGTAATATGAATAAGGGGCTCTACTGTGAGGAGTAACGTTTAAGGTAAAGTGATACTACTGTGGGATGAAATGATCAAATGTGAATAAAGTTGCAGTACTGTGTGGCGTAATTGGAATTGGGGTTACTATTGTGGGGCCATGCCCCTTGCCAGCAAAAACACACCCCTTTTTGGGCTGTGCGAACTGTTCCTATTTAAAATATAGGGGTACAAACCCCAAAATAAGGACTGCTATGGGTGAGGGGTTATAGTGCTGGGAAAGAGGTGCAAGGTCAGAGGCGGAACCAGCGGTTGTGCTAGGGGGCACCAGCCATAATCTTGCCTAGGGCATCATATTGGTTAGGGCCGGCTCTGGTAACAGGCATTCTTATGGCTAGGAAAGTGTTTTGTTTTGGCCTCAAAGCCTGTGATGTCAGTTCTGACCACTAAAGGCCTAATTCACACCTGATCGCAGCAGCAAATTTGTTAGCTAATGGGCAGAACCATGGGGGTAATTCCGAGTTGATTGCAGCAGCAAGTTTGTTAGCAATTGGGCAAAACTATGTGCACTGGAGGGGGGGCAGATATAACATTTGCAGAGAGAGTTAGATTTGGGTGGATTATATTGTTTCTGTGCAGGGTAAATACTGGCTGCTTTATTTTTACACTGCAATTTAGATTTCAGTTTGAATACACCCCTCCCAAATCTATCTCTCTCTGCACATGTTATATCTGCCCCTCCTGCAGTGCACATAGGTGGTCATTCCGAGTTGTTCGCTCGGTAATTTTCTTCGCATCGCAGCGATTTTCCGCTAACTGCGCATGCGCAATGTTCGCACTGCGACTGCGCCAATTAAATTTGCTATGAAGATTGGTATTTTACTCACGGCATTACGAGGTTTTTTCTTCGTACTGGAGATCGGAGTGTGATTGACAGGAAGTGGGTGTTTGCAAGGAAGTGTGCAATGCTGCTAAAAGCAGCTTGCGAGCGAACAACTCGGAATGAGGGCCATGGTTTTGCCCAATTGCTAACAAAATTGATGCTGCGATCAACTCAGAATTAGGCCCCATGTGCACTGCAGGGTGGGGGGCAGATGTAACATGTGCAGAAAGAGTTAGATTTGGGTGGGGTGTGTTCACACTGAAATCTAAATTGCAGTGTGAATATAAAGCAGCCAGTATTTACCCTGCACAGAAACAAAATAACCCACACAAATCGAACTCTCTCTGCACATGTTACATCTGCCCAACCTGTAGTGCACATGGGCCCTCATTCCGAGTTGTTCGCTCGCAAGCTGCTTTTAGCAGCTTTGCACTCGCTAAGCCGCCGCCTACTGGGAGTGAATCTTAGCTTATCAAAATTGCGAACGAAAGATTAGCAGAATTGCGAATAGACACTTCTTAGCAGTTTCTGAGTAGCTCCACACTTACTCGGCATCTGCGATCAGTTCAGTGCTTGTCGTTCCTGGTTTAACGTCACAAACACACCCAGCGTTCGCCCAGACACTCCTCCGTTTCTCCAGCCACTCCCGCGTTTTTCCTAGAAACTGTAGCGTTTTTTCGCACACTCCCATAAAACGGCCAGTTTCCGCCCAGAAACACCCACTTCCTGTCAATCACATTACGATCACCAGAACGAAGAAGAAACCTTGTAATGCCGTGAGTAAAATACCTAACTGCATAGCAAATTTACTTGGCGCAGTCGCACTGCGGACATTGCGCATGCGCATTAGCGACTAATCGCTCCGTTGCGGGGGAAAAATACAGAGCGAACAACTCGGAATGACCCCCATGGTTTTGCCAGTTAGCTAACAAATTTGCTGCTGCGGTCAGGTCTGAATTAGTCCCTAAATCCCTCATATTCCTGCTGCTGGCACAGCTGGGCATAATTCTAGTGTCCTTTAACAATTTTTATTCTGGATCAGTAGACACTAATGGCCATAACTGCTCAGCCTTTGTAGATGTAAATCTACCACTCATGTTACATTCATTAACCCACGGAATAACCTTTTCCATCTCTTTTTTTAATAATTTCTTCCCTGCCATCAGAAATTGTGAAGCTCAGAATAAGCCGCCCCCCCCCCCACCTCAATAAATAAATAAAAATAAAATACAAATCCTATGACCCCACCAGTGGCGGAACTAGCGAGCGGTGGGCCCAGGTGCAACAAAATGCTTTGCCCCCCCCCCATCCCATCCAAGTCCACCCCCTCACCCCTGGAGAGGATCTGGCGAGGGGGACCTGCTCAGGGCCAGAGAAATGGATACCTAGCAACAGTGCCGTAACTAGACATTTTAGCACTGTGTGCAAGAAACGGCATCGGAGCCCCACCCCTTCATGCAAAACAGGGGCAGTGCGCGCCGTAGGCGCGCGCAAAAATACATAGTGGCGTGGCTTCGTGGGGAACGGGTGTGGCCACAAAATAATACCAATTCATAAAACGGTGCACAGTAGTCTCCATTATTCAAATTACGCCGCACAGTAGCACCACTACACCAGGTAGAGACCCTTTTACATCTTACGGCGGACAGATTCCTCTTTTTACACATTACAGCAGACAGCGTCCCCTTTTTACACATTACGGCAGACAGCGTCCCCCTTTTTACACATTACGGCAGACAGCGTGCCCCTTTTTACACATTACGGCAGACAGCGTCCCCCTTTTTACACATTACAGCAGACAGCATGCCCTTGTTACACATTATGGCAGACAGCGTCCCCCTTTTTACACATTACGGCAGGCAGATTCCCCCTTTTTACACATTGCAGAAGACAGCGTCCCCTTTTTACACATCACGGCAGACAGATTCCCCCTTTTTACACATCACGGCAGGCAGATTCCCCCTTTTTGCACAAAGAAAGAAAGAAAGAAAGAAAGAAAGAAAGAAAGAAAGAAAGAAAGAAATAATTATACTTACCCTCTCCCAGGGGCGGATTGGGAACAAAAAGCGGCCCTGGAAAAAAATTGTACTAGTGGCCCCACTTGGGCAGCACCAGAGGTGTAAGGTCTAGCCATGGGCCATGGCAGCAGCACCCTCCCCCCAAGACTTTCCAGATAGTGGGGATGTCCAGCATCAAGGGGAAGTTAAAAGGAAATAAAATGAAATATTATGAGCACATTATATGATACATCTTCAGAATTTAGAAAACTATATAATTCTTTAGAAAGATATATTTTCGTGCTTATTACACCAACTGTATCCCAATCACTTCACTCAATTTTATATGTCAGCCAAGCAGGCAGACAGAGCATACTCTAGATCAGAGGTTCTCAAACTCGGTCCTCGGGAGCCCACACAGTGCATGTTTAACCCAGCAGGTGCACAGGTGTATTAATTACTCACTGACACATTTTAAAAGGTCCACAGGTGGAGCTAATTATTTCACTTGCGATTCTGTGAGGAGACCTGCAAAACATGCACTGTGTGGGGTCCTGAGGACCGAGTTTGAGAACCTCTGCACTAGATCATCTGCAATCACAGGCTAAGTGGCAAAGTAATTTTCATATATGCAAATTGTTTGGCATCTTATTCATTATGTCTATAAATAGGACCACATGTCCTCAAACAAAACAGGCCCCACGGGTGCGTCGGCCCACCGGGAATCTTCCCTGTGGACCCTGTGGCCAATCCGCCTCTGCCCTCTCCGCTGGCTCAGGCTCCTCGGTGCAGCTTCTGGCAGATCACGATTCCCAGGCAGGAGAGAAGGAGGTGGAGGAGGGAGCCGCAGCAGCGCTGTGTTATTGGTGGAGGCGCTGCTGCTGCTGTCCCTCTGCTTCACTATAGGCTGTTCTCGGAAGACAGCCTATAGTGAAGCAAAGGGACAGCAGCAGCAGCGCCTCAACCAGTAGCAAAGCGCTGCTGCAGCTCCCTCCTCCACCTCCCTCCTCCTCCTTCTCCCCCGTACCGCTGCGCTCCTCTCCTCTCTGTCTGGGCGGCTGTGTGCTGCGGGCAGCGGTTACCCACAGCACACAGCGGCATGTAATGAGTCAGTTTGACTGCACTGGCGGTAGTTCCACCTCTGGATCCCACAGTTATGCCCCTATCACCGTATTATGACCCCACATTAATGCCCTTGTCTTCATTCTGTTTCCGTTCTGCTCCTTGTCAGGGGTTCTGCTCGTTGTCAGGGGATACCCCTACACCCCTCCATGCCGCCGCAGCCACCACAGCCACCGATGCAGAAGACTGTTTCATGGTTCCACAACTTCATGTAAAAAAAACTGTTAAAAATGTCACTCCCACAACGGCCGCAGTGCGAGCGTCGACAATAACACCCATTGTCATGGCAACAGGCAGCAGGGAAAACATTCAAATCATACTGAGTGTGGTCAAAAGGAATCAAAATACAATGTATATAAATAGCAAATATAATGTAACCAATTATAATACATTAGTCACAATTACTGATAACAGTGAGTCAGTATTTTCTATATTTCTGCTGAAATTTGGCCTAAAATTACCTCACATTTCTCCTCAGAAGTCCTAAAATTAAATAAAGAACCAAATCAGACAACAGAGACCAAAACTTTAACGTGCTCATTTTTTATTGAGAAAGTATGTGACCCTTTGCTTTCAGTATCTGGTATGACCCCCTTGTGCAGCAATGTAAATGCTTCCGGTAATTGTTGATTAGTCCTGAACATCGGCTTGGAGACATTTTACCCCATTCCTCCATACAAAACAGCTTTAACTCCTGTTATGTTGGTGGGTTTCCTCCCATGAACTGCTCTCTTCAGGTCCTCCCACAACATTTCCATTGGATTAAGGTCAGGACTTTGAGTTGGCGTCTCTAAAACTTTACATTTATTCTTCTTTAACCATTCTGTGGTCGAATGACTTGTGTGCTTTGGGTCGTTGTCTTGCTGCATGACCCACGTTCCCTGCAGCACATGGACAGATGTCCCCACATTTTCCTTTAGAATATATATAATACAGAATTCATTGTCCCATTAATGATGGCAAGTTGAACGGGGCTAGATGCAGCAAAACAGGCCCAAACCATGATCCCACCACCACCGTGTTTCACAGATTGTGTGAGGTTTTTATGCTAGAATGCAGTGTTCTCCTTTCTCCAAACATAACACTTCTCATTTAAGCCAAAAAGCTCTATTTTGGACTCATCTGTCCACTGTTCCAATAGCTTTCTGGTTTGTCCAAGTGATCTTTAGCAAACTGCGAACGGACAACAATGTTCTTTTTGGAGAGCAGTGGCTTTCTCCTTGCAATTCTGCCGTGCGCACCATTGTTGTTCATTATACTCCTGATGGTGGACTCATGAACATTAACATTAGCTAATGTGAGAAAGGCCTTCAGTTGCTACGAGGTTACCTTGGGTTCCCTTGTGACCTTGCAAACTATTAGACACCTTGCTCTTGGCGTGATCTTTGTAAGTCGACCACTCCTGGGGAGGGTAATAATGTTCTGCAATTTCCTCCATTTGTACACAGTCTGTCTGACTGTTGATTGGTGGAGTCCAGACTCTTTAGAGACAGATTTGTAACCTTTTCCAGCCTGACGGGCATCAACAACTCTTCTTCTGAGGTCCTCATAAATGTCCTTTGTTCGTGGCATGATACACTTCCACAAACATGTGTTGTGAACATCAGACTTTGATAGATCCCTGTTCTTTTAAAAAGACAGGTTGTCCACTCACACTTGATTGTCATCCCATAAACTGAAAATACCTGACTGTAATTTCCTCTTCAAAATATCTGCTAAGCCTAAAGGTTCACATACTTTCGCCACGATATGTGATATTGGATCATTTTCCTCAATAAAAAAATGAGCACGTCTAATTTTTTTGTCTCATTTGTTCAGTTTTTTTTTTCAAATATGTTTACTGAGTAAGAAAGAAATACACACACATTTCCACAACAATTGTAAGATATTGACAATAGAAAAATATAGGAATAGCAATAATCATAATGACATAATGTAGGAATGTACATCATAACAGTCATTCATCACAGATCATATAAGAAAGCAAAGGAATAAATAGAGTAGCTCAAAGTGTAAAAAATGGGGAGTGATTATCTCCTGGTGACATTAAGAAGTCTAACAATGTGGTCAAGAGATTATGAGAGCTGAGGCTAAAAGGGCGGTGATCCCCTCGTGAGAACCTCAGTATTGTACCATGTAGTATATTTTAGGGATGTGCACTTGAAATTTTTCGGGTTTTGTGTTTTGGTTTTGGGTTCGGTTCCGCGGCCGTGTTTTGGGTTCGACCGCGTTTTGGCAAAACCTCACCGAATTTTTTTTGTCGGATTCGGGTTTGTTTTGGATTCGGGTGTTTTTTTCAAAAAACCCTAAAAAACAGTTTAAATCATAGAATTTGGGGGTCATTTTGATCCCAAAGTATTATTAACCTCAAAAACCATAATTTCCACTCATTTTCAGTCTATTCTGAATACCTCACACCTCACAATATTATTTTTAGTCCTAAAATTTGCACCGAGGTCGCTGGATGACTAAGCTAAGCGACCCTAGTGGCCGACACAAACACCTGGCCCATCTAGGAGTGGCACTGCAGTGTCACGCAGGATGGCCCTTCCAAAAAACACTCCCCAAACAGCACATGACGCAAAGAAGAAAAAAAGAGGCGCAATGAGGTAGCTGTGTGAGTAAGCTAAGCGACCCTAGTGGCCGACACAAACACCTGGCCCATCTAGGAGTGGCACTGCAGTGTCACGCAGGATGGCCCTTCCAAAAAACACTCCCCAAACAGCACATGACGCAAAGAAGAAAAAAAGAGGCGCAATGAGGTAGCTGTGTGAGTAAGCTAAGCGACCCTAGTGGCCGACACAAACACCTGGCCCATCTAGGAGTGGCACTGCAGTGTCACACAGGATGGCCCTTCCAAAAAACACTCCCCAAACAGCACATGACGCAAAGAAGAAAAAAAGAGGCGCAATGAGGTAGCTGTGTGAGTAAGATAAGCGACCCTAGTGGCCGACACAAACACCTGGCCCATCTAGGAGTGGCACTGCAGTGTCACGCAGGATGGCCCTTCCAAAAAACACTCCCCAAACAGCACATGACGCAAATAAAAATGAAAGAAAAAAGAGGTGCAAGATGGAATTGTCCTTGGGCCCTCCCACCCACCCTTATGTTGTATAAACAGGACATGCACACTTTAACCAACCCATCATTTCAGTGACAGGGTCTGCCACACGACTGTGACTGAAATGACGGGTTGGTTTGGACCCCCACCGAAAAAGAAGCAATTAATCTCTCCTTGCACAAACTGGCTCTACAGAGGCAAGATGTCCACCTCATCATCATCCTCCGATATATCACCGTGTACATCCCGCTCCTCACAGATTATCAATTCGTCCCCACTGGAATCCACCATCTCAGCTCCCTGTGTACTTTGTGGAGGCAATTGCTGCTGGTCAATGTCTCCACGGAGGAATTGATTATAATTCATTTTAATGAACATCATCTTCTCCACATTTTCTGGAAGTAACCTCGTACGCAGATTGCTGACAAGGTGAGCAGCGGCACTAAACACTCTTTCGGAGTACACACTTGTGGGAGGGCAACTTAGGTAGAATAAAGCCAGTTTGTGCAAGGGCCTCCAAATTGCCTCTTTTTCCTGCCAGTATAAGTACGGACTGTCTGACGTGCCTACTTGGATGCGGTCACTCATATAATCCTCCACCATTCTTTCAATGGTGAGAGAATCATATGCAGTGACAGTAGACGACATGTCCGTAATCGTTGTCAGGTCCTTCAGTCCGGACCAGATGTCAGCATCAGCAGTCGCTCCAGACTGCCCTGCATCACCGCCAGCGGGTGGGCTCGGAATTCTGAGCCTTTTCCTCGAACCCCCAGTTGCGGGAGAATGTGAAGGAGGAGATGTTGACAGGTCGCGTTCCGCTTGACTTGACAATTTTCTCACCAGCAGGTCTTTGAACCCCAGCAGACTTGTGTCTGCCGGAAAGAGAGATCCAAGGTAGGCTTTAAATCTAGGATCGAGCACGGTGGGCAAAATGTAGTGCTCTGATTTCAACAGATTGACCACCCGTGAATCCTTGTTAAGCGAATTAAGGGCTCCATCCACAAGTCCCACATGCCTAGCGGAATCGCTCCCTTTTAGCTCCTCCTTCAATGCCTCCAGCTTCTTCTGCAAAAGCCTGATGAGGGGAATGACCTGACTCAGGCTGGCAGTGTCTGAACTGACTTCACGTGTGGCAAGTTCAAAAGGTTGCAGAACCTTGCACAACGTTGAAATCATTCTCCACTGCGCTTGAGACAGGTACATTCCACCTCCTATATCGTGCTCAATTGTATAGGCTTGAATGGCCTTTTGCTGCTCCTCCAACCTCTGAAGCATATAGAGGGTTGAATTCCACCTCGTTACCACTTCTTGCTTCAGATGATGGCAGGGCAGGTTCAGGCGTTTTTGGTGGTGCTCCAGTCTTCTGTACGTGGTGCCTGTACGCCGAAAGTGTCCCGCAATTCTTCTGGCCACCGACAGCATCTCTTGCACGCCCCTGTCGTTTTTTAAAAAATTCTGCACCACCAAATTCAAGGTATGTGCAAAACATGGGACGTGCTGGAATTTGCCCATATTTAAATCACACACAATATTGCTGGCGTTGTCCGATGCCACAAATCCACAGGAGAGTCCAATTGGGGTAAGCCATTCCGTGGTGATCTTCCTCAGTTGCCGTAAGAGGTTTTCAGCTGTGTGCGTATTCTGGAAACCGGTGATACAAAGCGTAGCCTGCCTAGGAAAGAGTTGGCGTTTGCGAGATGCTGCTACTGGTGCCGCCGCTGCTGTTCTTGCGGCGGGAGTCCATACATCTACCCAGTGGGCTGTCACAGTCATATAGTCCTGACCCTGCCCTGCTCCACTTGTCCACATGTCCGTGGTTAAGTGGACATTGGGTACAACTGCATTTTTTAGGACACTGGTGAGTCTTTTTCTGACGTCCGTGTACATTCTCGGTATCGCCTGCCTAGAGAAGTGGAACCTAGATGGTATTTGGTAACGGGGGCACACTGCCTCAAGAAATTGTCTAGTTCCCTGTGAACTAACGGCGGATACCGGACGCACGTCTAACACCAACATAGTTGTCAAGGCCTCAGTTATCCGCTTTGCAACAGGATGACTGCTGTGATATTTCATCTTCCTCGCAAAGGACTGTTGGACAGTCAATTGCTTGGTGGAAGTAGTAAAAGTGGGCTTACGACTTCCCCTCTGGGTTGACCATCGACTCCCAGCAGCAACAACAGCAGCGCCAGCAGCAGTAGGCGTTACACGCAAGGATGCATCGGAGGAATCCCAGGCAGGAGAGGACTCGTCAGAATTGCCAGTGACATGGCCTGCAGGACTATTGGCATTCCTGGGGAAGGAGGAAATTGACACTGAGGGAGTTGGTGGGGTGGTTTGCGTGAGCTTGGTTACAAGAGGAAGGGATTTACTGGTCAGTGGACTGCTTCCGCTGTCGCCCAAAGTTTTTGAACTTGTCACTGACTTATTATGAATGCGCTGCAGGTGACGTATAAGGGAGGATGTTCCGAGGTGGTTAACGTCCTTACCCCTACTTATTACAGCTTGACAAAGGCAACACACGGCTTGACAAATGTTGTCCGCATTTCTGGTGAAATACTTCCACACCGAAGAGCTGATTTTTTTGGTATTTTCACCAGGCATGTCAACGGCCCTATTCCTCCCACGGACAACAGGTGTCTCCCCGGGTGCCTGACTTAAACAAACCACCTCACCATCAGAATCCTCCTGGTCAATTTCCTCCCCAGCGCCAGCAACACCCATATCCTCCTCATCCTGGTGTACTTCAACACTGACATCTTCAATCTGACTATCAGGAACTGGACTGCGGGTGCTCCTTCCAGCACTTGCAGGGGGCGTGCAAATGGTGGAAGGCGCATGCTCTTCACGTCCAGTGTTGGGAAGGTCAGGCATCGCAACCGACACAATTGGACTCTCCTTGTGGATTTGGGATTTCGAAGAACGCACAGTTCTTTGCGGTGCTTTTGCCAGCTTAAGTCTTTTCAGTTTTCTAGCGAGAGGCTGAGTGCTTCCATCCTCATGTGAAGCTGAACCACTAGCCATGAACATAGGCCAGGGCCTCAGCCGTTCCTTGCCACTCCGTGTGGTAAATGGCATATTGGCAAGTTTACGCTTCTCCTCCGACAATTTTATTTTAGATTTTGGAGTCCTTTTTTTACTGATATTTGGTGTTTTGGATTTTACATGCTCTGTACTATGACATTGGGCATCGGCCTTGGCAGACGACGTTGCTGGCATTTCATCGTCTCGGCCATGACTAGTGGCAGCAGCTTCAGCACGAGGTGGAAGTGGATCTTGATCTTTCCCTAATTTTGGAACCTCAACATTTTTGTTCTCCATATTTTAATAGGCACAACTAAAAGGCACCTCAGGTAAACAATGGAGATGGATGGATACTAGTATACTTATGGATGGACCAGCGACTGCCGACACAGAGGTAGCTACAGCCGTGGACTACCGTACTGTGTCTGCTGCTAATATAGACTGGATGATAATGAGATGAAATTAATATATATATATATATATATATATATAATATCACTAGTACTGCAGCCGGACAGGTATATATATTTATTATGTAATGACTGATGACGGACCTGCTGGACACTGTCAGCTCAGCAGCACCGCAGACTGCTACAGTAAGCTACTATAGTAGTATGTATAAAGAAGAAGAAAAAAAAAAAAAAAACACGGGTAGGTGGTATACAATTATGGATGGACCAGCGACTGCCGACACAGAGGTAGCTACAGCCGTGGACTACCGTACTGTGTCTGCTGCTAATATAGACTGGATGATAATGAGATGAAATCAATATATATATATATATAATATCACTAGTACTGCAGCCGGACAGGTATATATATTTATTATGTAATGACTGATGACGGACCTGCTGGACACTGTCAGCTCAGCAGCACCGCAGACTGCTACAGTAAGCTACTATACTATAGTAGTATGTACAAAGAAGAAAGAAAAAAAAAAAACCACGGGGGAGGTGGTATACAATTATGGATGGACTGCCGAGTGCCGACACAGAGGTAGCTACAGCCGTGGACTACCGTACTGTGTCTGCTGCTAATATAGACTGGATGATAATGAGATGAAATCAATATAATATCACTAGTACTGCAGCCGGACAGGTATGTATATTTATTATGTAATGACTGATGACGGACCTGCTGGACACTGTCAGCTCAGCAGCACCGCAGACTGCTACAGTAAGCTACTATACTATAGTAGTATGTACAAAGAAGAAAGAAAAAAAAAACCACGGGGAGGTGGTATACAATTATGGATGGACTGCCGAGTGCCGACACAGAGGTAGCTACAGCCGTGGACTACCGTACTGTGTCTGCTGCTAATATAGACTGGATGATAATGAGATGAAATCAATATAATATCACTAGTACTGCAGCCGGACAGGTATGTATATTTATTATGTAATGACTGATGACGGACCTGCTGGACACTGTCAGCTCAGCAGCACCGCAGACTGCTACAGTAAGCTACTATACTATAGTAGTATGTACAAAGAAGAAAGAAAAAAAAAAACACGGGGAGGTGGTATACAATTATGGATGGACTGCCGAGTGCCGACACAGAGGTAGCTACAGCCGTGGACTACCGTACTGTGTCTGCTGCTAATATAGACTGGATGATAATGAGATGAAATCAATATAATATCACTAGTACTGCAGCCGGACAGGTATGTATATTTATTATGTAATGACTGATGACGGACCTGCTGGACACTGTCAGCTCAGCAGCACCGCAGACTGCTACAGTAAGCTACTATACTATAGTAGTATGTACAAAGAAGAAAGAAAAAAAAAAAACCACGGGGAGGTGGTATACAATTATGGATGGACTGCCGAGTGCCGACACAGAGGTAGCTACAGCCGTGGACTAACGTACTGTGTCTGCTGCTAATATAGACTGGATGATAATGAGATGAAATCAATATATATGTATATATAATATCACTAGTACTGCAGCCGGACAGGTATATATATTTATTATGTAATGACTGATGACGGACCTGCTGGACACTGTCAGCTCAGCAGCACCGCAGACTGCTACAGTAAGCTACTATAGTAGTATGTATAAAGAAGAATGAAAAAAAAAAAAAACACGGGTAGGTGGTATACAATATTATATATATATATATATTATATACAATTATATATATATATATATATATATTAAACTGGTGGTGATTGATTATTAAACTGGTGGTCAGGTCACTGGTCACACTATCAGCAACTTGCAAGTAGTACTCCTAAGCAGACAATAACAAAATATTTTACTGGTCTGGTGGTCAGTGTGGTCACAATGGCAGTGTGGCACTGACTCTGGCAGCAAAAGTGTGCACTGTACGTTATATGTACTCCTGAGTCCTGCTCTCAGACTCTAACTGCTCCCCACTGTCAGTGTCTCCCCCACAAGTCAGATAATTAATACAGTCACACTATCTAATCTATATCACTTCAGCAAGTAGTAGTAGTATAGTAGTACTCCTCCTAATAATGCTCCCCAAAATTACTACTACTGTGTCTCTCTCTACTGTCTCACTCTCTTCTCTAAACGGAGAGGACGCCAGCCACGTCCTCTCCATATGAATCTCTATGCACGTGTGAAAATGGCGGCGACGCGCGGCTCCTTATATAGAATCCGAGTCTCGCGATAGAATCCGAGCCTCGCGAGAATCCGACAGCGGGATGATGACGTTCGGGCGCGCTCGGGTTAACCGAGCAGGCGGGAAGATCCGAGTCGCTCGGACCCGTGAAGAAAAAACTGAAGTTCGGGCGGGTTCGGATTCAGAGGAACCGAACCCGCTCATCCCTAGTATATTTAACTACTTTACGCATGTTATCACGGGTTGGCTGTGATAGGGTTACTATATAGGGCAACCATATTGCGAAGAATTTGGAAGAGTTGGATTCTGCTTTGAGCGAGCATTCTATCCAGTCCATTTGATAAAGATATGTCAATCTAGGGAGCAGAAGAGATATGGGTATAGGGATTTCTATGTATCCATTATGACAGTATGGTCTTTTTGGTAGCTGCCGCAATCCGAGCTAATAACAGTTTGTTACCCGAAGACAGTGAAAGACAATCAGGATCATACTGGTTCCAGAAAGCCCAAATTAAAGTAGCTGTGAAAGAAATATTCAGAGTTGTTGTAATGTAATTACAAACATCTTTCCAGAACAATTGTATTACAGGGCACGACCAGAGGCAATGGATAATGGGGGTCATTCCGAGTTGTTCGCTCGCAAGCTGCTTTTAGCAGCTTTGCACACGCTAAGCCGCGAACGAAAGATTAGCAAAATAGCGAATAGACACCTCTTAGCAGTTTCTGAGTAGCTCCACACTTACTCGGCATCTGCGATCAGTTCACTGCTTGTCGTTCCTGGTTTGACGTCACAAACACACCCAGCGTTCGGCCAGACACTCCTCCGTTTCTCCAGCCACTCCCGCGTTTTTCCCAGAAACTCCTCCGTTTCTCCAGCCACTCCCGCGTTTTTCCCAAAACCCATAAAACGGCCAGTTTCCGCCCAGAAACACCCACTTCCTGTCAATCACATTACGATCACCAGAACGAATAAAAAACCTCGTAATGCCGTGAGTAAAATACCAAACTGCATAGCAAATTTACTTGGCGCAGTCGCACTGCGGACATTGCGCATGCGCATTAGCGACTAATCGCTCCGTTGCGAGAAAAAAATACCGAACGAACAACTCGGAATGACCCCCAATATCGGCATCAGGTGAACATTTAAAACATTGAGAGTTATCAGAGTTGCCCGTAAGAAATCTAAGGCGAGGAGTGTAGTATGCTCTGTGCAGAATTTTTAAATGCATTTCTGCATAGGAAGAAGAAACCAAACATTTATTAAGTAATAAGTGCCAGCGTATTATAGTATGAAGATCAGTTCCCAGCAAGGTATCTGTCCATTTATCTAGGCCCGTAGTTTGACAAGTTAGATCTATCTTACGTCTGGTGTATGCATAAATAAAGGATGTGGGATAAGAAGAATGAGGAGCTAGTCGCAATTGGACGTCTAGGAGAAAATTGTAGTCCGCTGGTCGTAAGCATGATATCAATCGCGTTGCAACACTGCAGACTTGAAAATAAGCAAAAAGCGGTATATGGAGGTTCGGAAATTTGAGTTTCAATTGAGACAGAGCGAGTACTTCGGCGAAGGTGACATTTAACAGTTGATATACCAAACGCAGGCCGTGAGAGAACCAATTTTTGATAATTGCATCGGTCTCCCCATCTTGAAAGTCTGGATTATGCAATAGTGGTTGGAATAAGGAGCAGGTCGTTGTAAGTCCCACGCGTTTTCGTATATGAGTCCATGCTTTGCACGGAGAGACCAATAATAGGTTCGTACGGAAGGATGTCAATGTAAAGGGGTCAGAAAAATGTAATATGGAAGGCAGGTCACCATGAGATAGCATAGATTGCTCTAGTGACATATTAACATAGTTAGCAGAACCCCCAACCCAGTCAATAGCATATCTGTAATTAGCGACCAGAGAGTAATCCTCTGGGAGGGTGGTCTTCTGTATGCCGGCGGTCGGGCTCCCGGCGCTCAGTATACCGGCGCCGGGAGCCCGACAGCCGGCATACCGACACTTATTTTCCCTTGTGGGGGTCCACGACCCCCATAGAGGGAGAATACCACCGTGCCCGTAGCGTGGCGAGCGCAGCGAGCCCGCAAGGGGCTCATTTGCGCTCGCCACGCTGTCGGTAAGCCGGCGGTCGGGCTCCTGGCGCCGGGATGCTGGTCGCCGGGAGCCCGACCGCCGGCCAGCCGTAGTGAACCCCTCTGGGAATGGTAAATTCACACCACCCAGCGTAGTTGGTTGTTTCAATTTAAAAAGGGCTAATCGGGGGCGTTTATTCTCCCAAATAAAAGTAGTGAGAGATTTATTAACTGTTTGGATATCACGTTTAGTTAGAAGAAACGGAAGCATTTGGATCGGATACAGTAGGCGAGGGAAGGAAATCATTTTGTATAAGTGGCATTTGCCTAGATATGAAATCGGTAAGCTTTGCCAACGTGTAAAATCATCCATCATTTTATTAATAGAGCGTGAAAAGTTTAGTGCGTATAGGGGGTAATTCTGAGTTGATCGCAGCAGGAACTTTATTAGCAGTTGGGCAAAACCATGTGCACTGCACAGGGCCGTAACTACGTGTGTGCCAAGGGGGCTTGGCACACAGCGCAGTTGCCCTGAGGGCGCACGGCCAGCGGCATGTAATGAGTCAAATTGACTCATTACATGCCTCTGAAGTCTGTGCCGTGCGCCGCCGCCGCGCTGTGGAGGAGAGCTACAGCGCCGGGCAGGTGAGAAGGAGGAGGAGGGAGGGGGAGCAGGGAGCCGCAGCAGCGCTATTTCATTGGTAGTAAGCGCCGCTGCAGCATCCCCCTCTCCTTCCGTATTGGCTGCCCGGCGCTGCTGTGGATGCTGGGATGCGGTTCCTCTATCCCAGCATCCACAGCAGCGCCGGGCAGGCAATACGGAAGGAGAGGGGGATACTGCAGCGGCGCTTACTACCAATCAAATAGCGCTGCTGCGGCTCCCTGCTCCCCCTCCCTCCTCCTCCTTCTCACCTGCCTGCACCGAGGGAGCTGCACGAGGAGCCTGTCAGCGGGGAGATGGTAAGTATGTATCTCTCTCTCTCTCAGGGGGACACCATCTGCCATAATGTGTAAAAAGGGGGCCTGGCTGCCGCAATGTGTAAAAAGGGGGCCTGGCTGCCGCAATGTGTAAAAAGGGGGACTGGCTGCCGCAATGTGTAAAAATGGGGACTGGCTGCCGCAATGTGTAAAAAGGGGGCCTGGCTGCAGCAATGTGTAAGAAGGGGGACTGGCTGCCGCAATGTGTATAAAGGGGGACACCATCTGCCGTAATGTGTAAAAACGGGGACGCTGTCTGCTGTAATGTGTAAAAAGGGGACGCTGTCTGCCGTAATGTTAAAAAAGGGGATGCTGTCTGCTGTAATGTGTAAAAAAGGGGACGCTGTCTGCCGCAATGTGTAAAAAGGGGGACTGTCTGCTGTAATGTGTAAAAAGGGGGACGCTGTCTGCTGTAATGCATAAAAGGGGCTCTACCTGGTGCAGTGGTGCTACTGTGCAGCGTAATTTGAATAATGTAGACTACTGTGCACCGTAGTATGAATTGCTATTATTTTGTGGCCACGCCCCTTCCCCATGAAGCCACGCCCCTATATATTTTTCGCGCGCCTACGCCGCGCACTGCCCCTATCTTACATGGGGGGCTCCAATGTCGTTTCTTGCACACAGCGCTAAAATGCCTAGTTACGGCACTGGCACTGCAGGGGAGGCAGATATAACATGTGCAGAGAGAGTTAGATTTGGGTGGGGTGTGTTCAATCTGCAATCTAAATTGCAGTGTAAAAATAAAGCAGCCAGTATTTACCCTGCACAGAAACAATATAACCCACCCAAATCTAACTCTCTCTGCACATGTTACATATGCCTCCCCTGCAGTGCACATTGTTTTGCCCAATTGCTAACAAAGTTCCTGCTGCGATCAACTCAGAATTACCCCCCATAGATCGGCTAGTTTGGATGAAAAACGTAAGCCTAAGTAGGTTATAAAGCCAGCAGCCCATTTAAAAGGAAATCGGGAGCCCTAATTTTGTGTAGCTTTGGGGCCCAGAGCCAATGCTTCCGTTTTATCAAAGTTGATTAGAAAGCCCGAGATCAAATGGAAATCACTGAGTATGGCCAATAGAGAGGGGAACGCCTTTATGGATTCGTCAAAATAAAGTAACAGATCATCAGCAAAAGCCGATACTTTCACTGATTGTGAGCCAATTTTTATCTCTTCCCAGGTAACATCTTGCATGCAGGTGCATATTAACGGGTCAAGGGCCAAATTAAAAAGTAGGGGAGAGAGGGGGCAACCCTGGCGCGTACCCCTATGTAAAGAGAAGGTGGATGTGTTCAATCCATTAATAGTGAGACGTGCCTGTGGATTAGAATAAAGCATATCAAATACTTTAATAAACTCCACTCCAAATTGTTGAGTGTGGAAGATTCTAAGCAAGTGTGCCCATGATACCCGGTCGAATGCTTTATCAGCGTCGCAACTGACCACTAGCGCTTTAGACGTTGTGGAGCCGTCGACACTATGTATTGCTGCAATCAGGGTACGTACATTATGTACTGAAGTTCTCGTTTTTACAAACCCAGTTTGGGCAGGATGTAAGATACGTTGTAATATTAATTGGAGACGAGCGGCCAATAATTTGGTGAATAGTTTTAGGTCCTGGTTTAGAAGGGATATCAGGGGCAAACGCAGGATTTACTGGGGGGGGGGAGGGGTTCTATACACACACATGCACACGTTTGTATATACAGTATATAATGCAGCAAGTTGGCGGCATGAAAAATTGCCTTTATTAACCTACATTTCGGGGTGAGCCCATCATCACCCATGAAATATAGGATAGGAAATGTTACTCTCTTAACTTCACTATAAAAGTCTCTAAGTACTGTACCACCAACTTGCTGCATTATATTGGTGCATCAGCTCCCTGGAGGGCACTGGAGCATCCATACAGTACCTGGATTTTTTACTGTTAACGGTAAGTTCTGGATGATTGCATAAAAAACACACAGGATGTGTATATATATATATATATATATATATATATATTATAGGTGGGTGTATAAAAAATGTCTGTATAGAGTAGTATAACTAACACACACATTGCATGCACACAGATACACACATACACTTATAAATTGCACACATACATACAGTATACTGTATAATGTGCCACACATACTTTACATTCATACAAACATACTGTATGCTCACATGCCTGGGGCTAAGATGAGGAGACGGGCATCCACGGCAGATCAGAATGTGAGGATGTGGGAGCTGAGCATGCACAACAGCTCCTATTCTACGCTCCTCCGTCCGGACACCCAGTGCAGAGGTCGCGGTAGCGGTTTTAACTGAGATGGAGACACAGCTGGGGGGTTTGGAAATACTACTGTTCTAGCTTCGGTGAATACCAAAGGGGGAGAGGAACCTTGCAATAATGAATTAAACAGTGTTTGCAAATAAGGCAGCAGATGAGGAGCTAGCATTTTGTAATATTCTGCCCCAAACCCATCCGGGCCCGGCGTTTTTCCATTATGGAGAGATTTAATCAAATAGAACAATTTCGATTCCGTTACTGGGTCTGTCAACGACGCCCGTTCCTCCTCCGTCAATGTGGGTAAGCCTGCTTTTTCCAGAAACACCATACCCTCAGTGGGGTTATCTATAGGTGCTGCATATACATTTTTATAATAGTGTAAGAAGGTTTCAGATATGGTGTGCGTGTCCATAGTTGAAGAAGTTGAGTCTGTGTGTAAGTGAGTTATGCGAGAAGGGTCTGTAGATGATCTTACTAAGTTAGCCAACAGTTTGCCCAACTTATTACCACCACGGAAAAATTTGTTTTGTTGAACATCATAGGAAAAGTTAGCTCGTTCAGTAGATAACGCGTCATAAAGGTGTTTTGCATCAGCGTAAACCCACCTATTATCTGGAGAGTCGTGTAATACCATGGCGTCATATGTTGTCGTCAAAGCTTTGCTCAGATCATGCAACTGGGTGCTTAATTGCCTGCACTTTCTGGAAACATATTCTAGGATTTGTCCACGGACAACTGGTTTGGAAGCCGACCAAAACAAATTGATATCGTCAATATGAATTTTATTATCATGTACATAGTTAAGGAAGGCCCGGGTAAGAAATTGACTGAAGTCTGAGGAATGTTCCAGATAAGCAGGAAAGCGCCAATTATAGGATCTAGGCCAGTGGTTCCCAAACTGTGTGCCGTGGCTCCCTGGGGTGCCTCGGGACACTTGCAGGGGTGCCTTGGATTGGTGGTCCAAGACCAATTCAAATTATTTATGGTCAATATAATAGGCAAAACCAGTGCTGGTGGCTGCCAGTCATAAAATATGCAGACATACAGAAGCAAATCTTGTCCCTCACCACACAGTTGAGCCTAAGGATGACATATAAACACAATCTACTTAATTTAATATTTGTTTCTAAATTTCTCAATAAGAAATTTTTGGCCTAGGGGTGCCGTGAAAAAAATTCTGATACTCTAGGGTGCCGTGATTCAAAAAAGTTTGGAAACCACTGATCTAGGCAAAGGGGTATCTAAAGTGATCGAGATCCAAATTGGGGCATGGTCCGAGAGTGAAATGGGTTCTATCTTAGCATCTACAACATGATGCAGAAGAGAATCAGTAATTAACCAAAAATCTAATCTAGAGGAGGAGTGGTGAGGGTAGGAGTAGAAGGTATATTCGCGAGCGTCTGGGTTACGAATTCTCCATGGGTCAAATAGTCGTAAGGAAGAGGTGAGGACTGTGGGGTATATTTACTAAGGTCCCGATTTTGACCGAGATGATGTTTTTTCTTCAAAGTGTCATCTCGGGAATTTACTAAACTCAAATCACGGCAGTGATGAGGGCATTCGTAATATTTTGGAAGTCCTAGGAAAAAATTACGAATCAATACACCATCGGTCAAATACGCCTGCAATTTGGTAGAAATCGGTCATTTACTAAAAAGTGCAAATCACAAACACTGCCGACAATAGCCAAACACTGCCGTGCTGAAATACAATTTGTGAAAAAGTGCTAAAAAAAAACAGACCTGCTTTTTTCCCCCATGTTTGGATAGGCATGCACGGATCCATGAGATCCGTGCATGTTTTTCAGTGGGAAGGGGTGGGAAAGTGTTATTTAAAAAAAAAAAATGCGTGGGGTCCCCCCTCCTAAGCAAAACCAGCCTCGGGCTCTTTGAGCCGGCCCTGGTTGAAAAAATATGGGGAAAAAAATGATAGGGGTTCCCCCATATTTAAACAACCAGCACCAGGCTCTGCGCCTGGTCCTGGTTCCAAAAATACGGGGGACAAAAAGCGTAGGGGTCCCCCGTATTTCTGAAACCAGCACCGGGCTCCACTAGCCAGATACATAATGCCACAGCCGGGGGACACTTTTATCTAGGTCCCTGCGGCACTGGCATTACATAACCAACTAGTCACCCCTGGCCGGGGTACCCCGGAGGAGTGGGGACCCCTTCAATCAAGGGGTCCCCCCCCCTCCAGCCACCCAAGGACCAGGGGTGAAGCCCGAGGCTGTCCCCCCCATCCAAGGGCTGCGGATGGGAGGCTGATAGCCTTTTTGACAAAAAATGAATATTGTTTTTAGTAGCAGTACTACAAGTCCCAGCAAGCCTCCCCCGCAAGCTGGTACTTGGAGAACCACAAGTACCAGCATGCGGTGGATTCTACATGGAGAAGAGGACCGACCCTCGTGTGAACATAGGTAAGTATGTGTATATGGAGGTGTGGATGTATGTATTAAAGTTTTACTTTCAAAGGTGTGTGTCATGTTTTTATTGGGGTATTTTTTTAGTAGTAGTACTACAGGTACCAGCGGGCCCGGTTTTCCACCGCATGCTGGTACTTGTGGTTCTCCAAGTACCAGCTTGCGGGGGAGGCTTGCTGGGACATGTAGTACTGCTACTAAAAACAATATTCATTTTTTGTCAAAAAGGCTATCAGCCTCCCATCCGCAGCCCTTGGATGGGGGGGACAGCCTCGGGCTTCACCCCTGGTCCTTGGGTGGCTGGAGGGGGGGGACCCCTTGATTGAAGGGGTCCCCACTCCTCCAGGGTACCCCGGCCAGGGGTGACTAGTTGGTTATGTAATGCCAGGGCCGCAGGGACCTAGATAAAAGTGTACCCCAGCTGTGGCATTATGTATATGGCTAGTGGAGCCCGGTGCTGGTTTCAGAAATACGGGGGACCCCTACGCATTTTGTCCCCCGTATTTTTGGAACCAGGACCAGGCGCAGAGCCCGGTGCTGGTTGCTTAAATATGGGGGAACCCCTGACATTTTTTTCCCCATATTTTTTCAACCAGGACCGGCTCAAAGAGCCCGAGGCTGGTTTGGCTTAAGAGGGGGGACCCCACGCAATTTATTTTTGGATTTTAACACTGATTTCAATTTTTTAAAAGGTGCACAATGAAGCCCAGCACGGATCTCTCAGATCCGGCCGAGATTCATTGTATTAAAGTCGGCAGTGTTTTACAAGTCACTCACGTAAAACACTGCCAAAAAAAACGAATGACATCGACATCGGAAAATCCGAAAATGCAGAATACGACAGCTTAGTAAATTAGTCGTAACAAATTCAAAAAGTTGCAACTTTACACTTTCGATGTCATTCGTGATTGAACTTTGATCTCAGATGGGAAAATACGAATTTTAGTAAATATACCCCTGTGAGTGAGGTTGGAGTGGCAACAGTAGGTGTACTGGGTGTGGACGTCTTGTCTAGACCAGTCGATTGTATACAATTAAAGTCACCTCCCAAAACAATTTCTCCCTCCGCCCAACCCTGCAATTTTGAGTATATATCAGAGAAAAAGGATGCGTTAGGGCCATTAGGGGCATAAATATTGGCCGCCGTGTAGATCGTATTCAGTATTTTTAGTTCCAAGAAAATAAATCTACCCTCTTGATCAACCAAGCTATCTAAAATAGTGGCGGGGAATGATTTATTGAGGATGGTCAGGACGCCTCTGCGTTTGATTGTGAAAGAAGCCATTCTATATTCTCCCACCCACGTATCACGTAGCACATTAGGGTCCGAGATCTTCCAATGAGTTTCCTGCAATAACACTATATCGGGTTTCAGCCGTTTCAAATAGGTAAGGGCCTTTTTCAGTTTAATAGGGGTATTGAGTCCCTCAACACTCCATGACACTAACTTGAATCGTGATTGTATTATCGTGGAAGAGTCCCTGGTTAACGGCATTCATCCGATACCGACCCTAGGCCAATATCTGATTACAATATGCCATAATAGTTGATCCCAGCCCGTCCCAGCGAGCGGGCCGTAATGGATCCATGATGCAAAATAACAAAGAAAAAGAATTCCGTACATTCCTATCAAAATTCGGGAAGATTGTGTGTGTATAGTAATAAAGTTATAAACCAAGATACAAAACAGTTTCAACATTTTAAGAACCCATGTGAGTGCCCTATGAAGTTCCGTCAGCAACCAAAAGAAAAACAGTAGCACATATGAGAAGGATATCTTCAAACACAGAATCCAAGGGCACCATAATCTGAAGTAACACATCAAAAGATGAGATAAGGGGGAGAGGGGGAGGTAAGACAGCCAGAAAGAGAATAGAAGAGGCGGTAGCAGGAGAGAAAAGAAGTATGGCGGAAAGAACAGAAGAGCATAACAAGTACAAAACCGTTGTACAACAGCTGGTATCAAACTCCAGCTGCAGCAATAAACTAACGTCACAGTCCAGAAATATAACCAAATCAATATAACAAACAGAAAAGCATTATTCATCTGTATTGTGAATGGACAAGCCAAAGGTGACAATTAACCAACTGGAAAAGGATATAAAGGGTCAGTCCGCATCACCTATGCCAGAAAGTAGAATCGTATCCAACGAGCTTACAAAGTTTCTGTCCTCTTGTGCAGTTTTAAAGAGGTAGGATTTACCAACATGGGTGATTCTCAGCTTGGCCAGATATAACAATGCAAATCGGTGACCAAGTTCAAATAGACGTTTACAAACAGGTGAAAACCCGCATCGTTTTGCAGCAACTAGATAAGAAAAGTCCTGAAATAGTAAGATCTTGGAGTCTTGGTATCGAAGATCAGTACATTTCCGATAGGCTTCCATCAAACGGACTTTATCGGCGTAGTTAAGAATTCTCATAATGACCGGTCTGGATCTATCTCTACTGGTCTGACGGTCAGGACCAATCCGATGGAAACGTTCAACCAGAATGGAGCCCGAGTCCGAGACGCAACCCAGTTCCCTTGGCAACCATTGGGAGACCAGTTTCATAAGATCGGATGGCTTCACAGATTCTGGCAAACCCAACAGACGTATATTATTTATTCTATTCCAATTTTCCAAATCTTCTAACTTGTCTTGTAGGGACACCATCAGCTTATCGTGTTCCACCTGGGCCGACTTAGCCGTAGATAAGTCGTCCTCTAGATCAGAAATTCTTTGTTCAGCTTCGGATATACGTTGATCATGAGCTGTGAGTTGCGTGAGTGCCGAATCCAAAGAATCCTTTAGGGGCGCCAGTTTTTGATCCAGCAGAGATGAGAGTATATTTGTGATTTCACTCGTAGAGAAGGACTTGGATGATTCCATAGTTGGGGCAGGTTGTGATTGTCCCCTAGGACTTGAACCCTGACTATATGTCGGGGAAACAAGAGCACTGTTAGCGGAGCTTTCACGATTTTTGCCTTTACCCGTCTGGGCACCCCGTGGATTACGTAGTGTTTTAGACATGAATTTGTCCAATATAATAGACACAGGGAGAACGGGAAGGAAGTCTATAGAACTGTAACGAAAGTCACCCTAGGGAGAGGTCTCTGGTCTAGACCAGCCACAGCCAGAGCACTGATGGGCAAGATATGTATAGGTAAAGAGTTATAGACTACTTACAGAAGGGGTCTTTGAGGAACTTGAGTGTATAATAGCAGATGATTAGGTGAGCAGGGCCTTCAGGCA
>NC_086446.1:771813156-771935656 GCF_028390025.1 Pseudophryne corroboree
GGACTTACTCCTACACTGCGATACACACAGGCTAATCGGGGCCGGAGATGATGTCACACACCCTCCCTGAAAACACTTCGGAATGCCTGCGTTTTTCCTGACACTCCCAGAAAACGGCCAGTTACCAGCCACAAACGTCCGCTTCCGGTCAATCAACTTGCGTTCGCCTAGCGATAACAAAAAGGCAGGAATTTTTCACAGTTTGGCCCCGCGCCTGCGCATTACGATCCGTACGCATGCGCAGTCATTCAATAATCGGCCGCTGTGCGATTTCGCACAACAGCGTTCAGGTCTGAATTAGGCCCAGAATCTGCTTGTTTGCTGGTGACATAAGACCAGGAGCACATGACAGCAGGTGACATTACAAAGCGTTATTTACACGCAGTGTTGAGTTTTCAGACATCGTTAATATCCCTACAAGTAACTGTCAGTAGGTGATGATAATGCGACCGTGTTGTCTATTTGACATATCTCGCCCCAGGTCTACAACCAGTCTCATGATACGTGCTGTGTGTTGAAGGGAGGAGGCAATACTGTAATACTTTATAGGATTATACTACTTACTCTGCTGAATAACAACTGCTGGGTGTGTGTCACGAGCACCCAGGATAAAGTCGGACATGCAAAAATTTGGAAATCCACAGAAACCATCTCCTGAGATCGCGACCAGAATCCGGTTGGTCATTGAACAATGCGGTTCTCTTACTCGTGAAGCTCTCACTAACTCCTGCTGCAGGTGTTGTGAGCTCAGTTGGTGCCAGCCTGTATCCCGCGACGTTGGGTCTCTGCTTGGAAACGAGGTAAGTGCCATGCCATTTGGAAAGCTGAGCAATGGCTGAACACTCCGGCCCTCTTTGCCTCCAACCAGCTCCATCATTAAATCAACAGCATCTATGCCAAAGGATTGTGGGCCCTCTATGTAGGGCACATTAGAGCCATGTTATCTTCTATGGGAAATTGGGGTCTGGGACTGAGGGTCGACAGCACAAATGTCGACACACCTTAGGTCGACGCCAATTGGTCGACACACCTTAGGTCGACACGGACAAAAGGTCAACATGGACAAAAGGTCGACAGGAACAAGGTCGACATGGAAAAAGGTCGACATGAGTTTTTTATGCTTTTTTGGTGTCGTTTTCTTCGTAGAGTGACCGGGAACCCCAATTAGTGCACCGCGTTCGCTCGCCATGCTTCGGGCATGGTGCCTTCGCTCCGCTACCGCTTCGCTCTGCACACTTTACCGTTCCAATCGTAGTCCACGTGGATCGTTAAGTATGAAAAGGTTCAAAAAAAGAAAAAAATCGTGAAAAACTCAAGTCGACCTTTTTCCATGTAGACCTTGTTCCTGTCGACCTTTTGTCCATGTCGACCTAAGGTGTGTCGACCAATTGGCGTCGACCTAAGGTGTGTCGACCTTTGTGCTGTCTACCTGGAGTCCGGATACCGGGAAATTGTGCCCAGTGCTTAATAAGCCATGGGCGACCCAGTCCTCTTTCTCCTCTCTTAATACCTTTTCAATTCCATGTGAATCACTTAATTTGGTATGTATTCAAAATATCCTTTTTTCTGCAGGATAGCAGGGTAGTTCCCCCAGACCCGTTTTCTCCATGTAGGTCATAGACAAAATGCGCCGAAGACAACTAGAATGGAAAAAGCAATGAAATTAGTGAAAGCTGTGGGGGGCACATGTAATCTAATACTTTGCAGCAATCTATAGGTAGAAAACCGCTTTAAATTTACACTGACATCTATAAGTAGGGATGAGCGGGTTCGGTTTCCTGAGAACCGAACCCTACCGAACATCACGTCCCGAGCCCGGATCCGAGTCAGGATCGGGTTTTCCCGCCAGACTCGGAAACCAGAGCGAGGCAAAACGTCATCATCCCGCTGTCAGATTCTCTCGGGTTTTGGATTCCATATAAGGAGCCGCGCGTCGCCGCCATTTTCACTCTAGTCCTGGAGAGTGTAGTGAGAGGACGTGTCTCCTCAGTGGTTGTGCGGGAAAGTGGTGTGGCGCATGGGGTGGTGACCTGATCTTTTGTGTCATTCCAGTGCTGTCTTGTGCTGCATCAGTCCAGTCATAGTGGTGGTGTCCTCTGCTGCCATAAGTCCAGTGCTGCTGTAGAAGTCCAGTCTAGTGCAGTGGTGCTGTCTTGTGCTGCATCAGTCTAGTGGTGGTGTCCTGTGCTGCCATAAGTCCAGTGGTGGTGTAGAAGTCCAGTCTAGTGCAGTGGTGCTGTCTTGTGCTGCATCAGTCTAGTGGTGGTGTCCTGTGCTGTCATAAGTCCAGTGGTGGTGTTCTGTGCTGCCATAAGTCCAGTGGTGCTGCTGTATATGTCCAGTGCAGTGGTGCTGTGTTGTGCTGCATCAGTCCAGTGGTGGTATCCTATGCTGTCAAAAGTCCTGTGGTGGTGTCCTGTGCTGCCATAAGTCCAATGGTGCTGCTGTATAAGTCCAGGGGTACTGCCGTATAAGTCCAGTCCAGTGGTGCAGCCATATAACTCCAGGGATACTGCCGTATAAATCCAGTGGCACTGCCGTATAAGTCCAGGGGTACTGCCGTATAAGTCCAGGGGTACTGCCTTATAAGTATAGCGGTACTGCCTTGTAAGTTTAGTGGTACTGCCGTATAATCCAGTCCAGTGGTGCAACCATATAAGTCTAGTGGTACTGCCGTATAAGTCCAGTGGGTCTGCCGTATAAGTCCAGGGGTACTGCCGTATAAGTTCAGTGGGAATGCCGTATAAGTCCAGGGGTACGGCAGTATAAGTCCAGTCCAATGGTGCAGCCATGTAAGTCCAGTGGTACTGCCTTATAAGTCATGGGGTACTTCCGTATAAGTCCAGTCCAGTGGTGCAGCCGTATAAGTCCAATGGTACTGCCGTATAAGTCCAGTGTGAATGCCTTATAAGTCCAGTGGTACTGCCGTATAAGTCCAGTCCAGTGGTGCAGCCGTATAAGTCCAATGGTACTGCCGTATAAGTCCAGTGGGAATGCCTTATAAGTCCAGTGGTACTGCCGCATAAGTCCAGTCCAGTGGTGCAGCCGTGTAAGTCCAGTGGTACTGTCGTACAAGTCCAGGGGTAATGCCGTATAAGTCTAGGAGTACTGCCGTATAAGTCCAGGGGTACTGCCATATAAGTCCAGTGGTACTGCCATATAAGTCCAGTCCAGTGGTGCAGCCGTATAAGTCCAGTGGTACTGCCATATAAGTCCAGTCCAGTGGTGCAGCCGTATAAGTCCAGGGGTACTACCGTATAAGTCCAGTGGGACTGCCGTATAAGTCAACCAATATTGTGCGTGCCTTACATCTGGGCAAATTGCAACACGTCCCATGTTTTGTACATACAATTAATTTGGTGGTGCAGAATTTTTTTAAAAATAACAGGGGCATGCAAGAGATGTTGTCGGTGGACCGAAAAATTTTGGCCCACTTTCGATATTCAGCCATTGCGTGCCACTCCTAGATGGGCCAGGTGTTTGTGTCGGCCACTTGTGTCGCTTAGCTTAATCACACAGTGACCTTGGTGCGCCTCTTTTTTTCTTTGCATCATGTGCTGTTTGGGGACTATTTTTTTGAAGTGCCATCCTGCCTGACACTGCAGTGCCACTCCTAGATGGGCCAGGTGTTTGTGCCGCACATTTGTGTCGCTTAGCTTAGTCACCCAGCGACCTCGGTGCAACCTTTTGGCCTGAAAACAATATTGTGAGGTGTGAGGTGTTCAGAATAGACTGGACATTAGTGGAAATGAATGTTATTGAGGTTAATAATACCGTAGGATCAAAATTTCCCCCAAATTCTGTGATTTTAGCTGTTTTTGTGTTTTTTTCCAAAAATCATCCAGATCCAAAAACCAAAACCCGAAAGGGTGGTTTTGGCAAAACCAATCCAGATCCAAAACACGAGCATGGAACCAGATCCAAAACCAAAACACAAAAAGTGCCCGCCGCACATCTTCTCTAATACAGCCAGAGCCCCAGGGGCAGCCCCATGCAGAGGTTGGAAGGTACGTTATACATCTAAAAAATCAAAACAAACTTGAATATAAGCACTTTGGGGGGAATTAGACAGTGTAGGTAGCATGCAGATATATTGAGTAGCTGCCATTCTATATTGCTGTTCTGAGAGGCTCAGATGAGACCAGCATTTGGAGAGCATGCTGATTCTTGTAGTGCCATTTGGAGAATTCTAGGGATGACTCCAGGTGAGTTGTCTCTCTCTCTCTATGGGGTATATTTACTAACATTCGTAATTCTCCCGATTTGGTGGGAGAATAATCACGAATGACATCGAAAGTGTAAAACTGCAACTTTTTGAATTTGTTACGACTAATTTACTAAGCTGCCGTATTCTGCATTTTCGGGTTTTCCGATGTCGATGTCATTCGTTTTTTTAGGCAGTGTTTTACGTGAGTGACTTGTAAAACACTGCCGACTTTAATACAATGAATCTCGGCCGGATCTGAGAGATCCGTGCTGGGCTTCATTGTGCACTTTGTTTAAAAAAAAAAAAAAAAGTTTAAATGTTAAAAAAAATTTGCGTGGGGTCCCCCCTCCTAAGGCAAACCAGCCTCGGGCTCTTTGAGCCGATCCTGGTTGCAGAAATATGGGAAAAAAATGGACAGGGGTTCCCCCATATTTAAGCAACCAGCATCGGGCTCTGCGCCTGGTCCTGGTTCCAAAAATACGGGGGACAAAAAGCGTAGGGGTCCCCCGTATTTTTAAAACCAGCACCGGGCTCCACTAGCTGGACAGATAATGCCACAGCCGGGGGTCACTTTTATACCGTGCCCTGCGGCCGTGGCATCAAATATCCAACTAGTCACCCCTGGCCGGGGTACCCTGGGGGAGTGGGGACCCCTTCAATCAAGGGGTCCCCCCCCCAGCCACCCAAGGGCCAGGGGTGAAGCCCGAGGCTGTCCCCCCCATCCAATGGGCTGCGGATGGGGGGCTGATAGCCTTTGTTGATAGTTATGAATATTGTTTTTAGTAGCAGTACTACAAGTCCCAGCAAGCCTCCCCCGCAAGCTGGTACTTGGAGAACCACAAGTACCAACATGCGGCGGAAAAACGGGCTCGCTGGTACCTGTAGTACTACTACTAAAAAAATACCCCAAAAAAGACAATACACACACACCTTGAAAGTAAAGTTTTATTACATCCATCCACACAAACATACATACATACTTACCTTATGTTCACACGAGGGTCGGTCCTCTTCTCCAGTAGAATCCATGGGGTACCTGTTGAATAAATTATACTCACCAGATCCAGGGTACCAGGCTCCTCGGATAATCCTTTTGTAATCCACGTACTTGATTAAAAAAATAAAACGGATACCCGAGCCACGCACTGAAAGGGGACCCATGTTTTCACATGGGTCCCCTTTCCCCGAATGCCAGAAACCCACTCTGACTGATGTCTAAGTGGGTTTCTTCAGCCAATCAGGGAGCGCCACGTTGTAGCACCCTCCTGATCGGCTGTGTGCTCCTGTACTGTCTGACAGGCGGCACACGGCAGTGTTACAATGTAGCGCCTATGCGCTCCATTGTAACCAATGGTGGGAACTTTGTGGTCAGCGGTGAGGTCACTTTCGGTCAACACCCCTCGCGGCCCGATCACTGTATGAATTAACATAGAAACATAGAATGTGACGGCAGATAAGAACCACTTGGCCCATCTAGTCTGCCCCTTTTTTTTAACCATATTTTTATCTCTAACCTTATTTGATCCTTATTTCTGTGTAAGGATATCCTTATGTCTATCCCATGCATGTTGAAATTGCTCTACTGTCTTAGCCTCTACCACCTCTGATGGGAGGCTATTCCACTTGTCCACTACCCTTTCCGTGAAGTAATTTTTCCTCATATTTCTCCTGAACCTCCCCCCCTCCAGTCTCAGTGCATGTCCTCGTGTCCTATTGCTTCTCCTCATTTGGAGAATGTTTCCCTCCCCTGGATTTAGTTAAAACCCTTGATATATTTGAAAGTTCTATCATGTCCCCCCTTTCCCTTCTCTGCTCCAAACTATATATATTGAGATTTTTTTGTCTTTCTGGGTATGTTGTGTGATGTAGGCCATGCACCATTTTAGTTGCCCTTATTTGTACAGTCTCTAATGTATTGATATCCTTCTGAAGATATGGCCTCCAGAACTGAATACAGTATTCTAGATGAGGCCGTACCAATGACCTATACAGTGGCATTATTACTTCTTTCTTTCTGTTGCTGATTCCTCTCCCAATGCAGCCAAGCATCTGACTAGCCTTCCTCATTGCCTTGTTACATTGCTTACCTGCCTTTAAGTCACCTGAAATAGTGACTCCTAGATCTCTTTCCTTCTCAGTAGTTTCCAGTATAGTGCCATTAATACTATATTTAGCCTTTGGATTTGTGAGACCCAAGTGCATGATTTTGCATTTTTGGGCATTAAACTAATTGCCACACTCTTGACCATTCCTCTAGTCTACCTAGATCCTCAGTCATTTGTTTTACCCCACCTGGTTTGTCTACCCTGTTGCATACCTTTGTGTCATCTGCAATAAGGCATACTTTCCCTTTAATGCCATTTGCAATGTCACCAATAAAGACATTAAAAAGCACTGGTCCAAGTACAGATCCCTGGGGTACTCCACTGGTAACATTTCCCTCCTGTGAATGCACTCCATTTACCACAACTCTCTGTTTTCTATCCTTCAACCAAGATCTTATCCATTCAATAATCCTAATATCCAATCCCAAACTTTCAAGTTTATTTAGCAGTCTGCGATGTGGAACAGTGTCAAAAGCCTTACTAAAGTCTAGATAAGCTATATCCATGGCTCCACCTTTATCCATCACTTTAGTCACACAATCAAAAAAGTCAATAATATTTGTTTGACATGATCTCCCCCCAGTGAATCCATGCTGTTTGGGATCCTGTAAATTGCTGGATTTGAGATAATCTACAACTCTTTCTTTTAAGAGTGTTTCCATCAGTTTCCCTACTGACGTAAAGTGCGACTGTTGCTGCACTATCGCGGGGTACAGTATATATTATTTAATACACTTTTTTATATTATATGTAATGATTATTACTGAAGTACAATTTTTAGAGTACATCATTTCTTAAAAGTATCTACATCTTGCATGCAGTCTTTCAGTTATAAATGTAATTTTTGGTACTTTTAAGTAGATAAAGTAGACAAATTAGTTTTACTGTGTGAGTGGTTTGTTAGCGAGTTAATAATTGTAAATAGTTATTAAATGGTCATTAGCATATTTGCTTCACTGTCTTATAACCCTCAGTGCTAGCCGGTGAGTGACATCACTACCCCCCAGCTGCTTGTATACTGGTCTTTAGGATGGGATGCAATCAATTTGCCGGCTGTCAGGGTCCCGCCAGTCAGGATGCCGACGGCGGAATGCCGACAGCCAACAGTGTCAATTGCCGGAATGAATCCCGGCGCACAGGGGCCATTCGCTCTTGTGGGTGTCCACGACAACCACAGAGTGAGAATAGAACCTGTGGTGAGTGCAGCGAGCCGCCGAGCCCGCAATGGGACTCTTTGCGCTCACCCCGCTGCCGGCATTTTAGCGAGAGGGATGCTGCTGTTGAGGTCTTGACAGCTGGCATCCTGCCCGCTGGTAAATGGTATGTAATCCTTTAGGATTGCGCCTATTGTTATTTGGAATGCCCAGCTATAGGCACACACACAAAAATAAATAGTACAGTGGAAATCCACAAAGGATACACAGTGTAGGCACATGCTATAGTGGGCACCAGCTGGTACAAGCACCAACCTGGCCCGTTACGCCAAAATGACCTGACCACTAAACATGATGATGAAATGAGAGAAGCGGTGAACGGCATGTATAGGTCAGTAAATGCTGTCATGGGGACATGCCAGGAAGAGAGACATTTACCAAGAGGAAAACCACAATTAAGATGACAAAATGACAAATGTTGACAGGCTATGTAGAGTCACTCTGTTTTACAGCATGTGCAATGGGATATACAGTGGGATAAATTAGCCTGCCAGAGTAATTTAGTGTTGTAGGACAGGTTCCTATTTTACATTTCTCAACCAGATCCGGTAATATGTTGATAAATCAGCTTTAAATAACCACATTCTTTATACTGTAATGAGCAGGGCCCTTCGTCTGAAATTGCTTGACTTGTACAATGAATGTAAGTCTGCTGTGCAGAATATATTGTTTTATAAATGGAAGATAGTATAATGGTTTACATTGTAGTCATCGTCTTCTTAGTGTTAGCTGATTTATTATTATCTACAAATGAAGTACCTTTCTTTTGTCAAAATACGATTAATTATTGATTAAAGGGTATTTGCCGGCAGTGCGGCTGAAGTAGAGAAAGTCCTATGACTGGTGAACTGCGGTGCATCTAAGCTTTGTACTGCCAATGTAAGCTGCGATACAGATCTTTCATTAGTGCATGTTTTTTAATAAAAAGATCCCTTAATGCGCAAAAACAATTCTGTAGTAAAGTTTCAAACAATGGTATTCATCTGTATTCACTAGGAACATACACAGTAGTCCTGTCAGTGGACGGCTGATGGATATGCAGTCAGTTCTATAGGAGTAGGAGAGATGGTTCAGCTGAACATAGCTTCATCAGCCAGCTGTGCCGCAGTGCAATACTTCCCTCTGTACCAACCCGGCCCCTGCGTGTGTGGGGTGTGGATCATTAGTTCGACAGTGCCTAGGTCGACAATATTTTGGTCGACCACTGTGTCGACAGTCACTAGGTCAACAGGGTCAGAAGGTCGACAGGGTCAGAAGGTCGACATGAGTTTTTTAATGTTTTTTTGGTGTTGTTTTCTTCGTAGAGTGACCGTGAACCCCAATTTGTGCACCGTGTCCCCTCGCATGGCTTCGGGCAAGGTGCCTCGCTCCGCTGCTGCTTCGCTCGGCACAGATTACCATTCCAATCGTAGTCCACGTGAATCGTTAAATATGAAAAAGTAAAAAAAAAAGTGAAAAACTTTTGACCTGTCGACCTAGAACATGTCGACCTTCTGACCCTGTCGACCTAGTGATTGTCGACCTTTAGTGGTCGACCTAAACATTGTTGACCTAGACACTGTCGATCTTCAGACCGGATCCCGCGTGTGTGATGTACCAACATCACAAAAGAGGTGTCCGGGACAGTGAAACTGAGACTTGGGCACGTCCTAAGGATGCACCAATGATACTCAGGCTGATTTTCAGACTTCATCCTTGTCGCAACAAAAGAGGTCCATATTAGGCAAGAACAAGCAACCAACGCGTTTCGTCCATCTGAGGACTTCGTCAGGGTTTTTTTTTTTAAATAAGCATTTGTTTATAAACACTTTCAGAAGTGCTGTTATTGGTTTTAAACTAAGATCTTATTTGTGTCGTTTTATGTGTTTTATGGTACTTTGTGTAATAAATAATTGTATCATTGTTTTAAGCTGACACTTCATATACTACATGCTCTTTAAACATACTTTACTATATTAAGTTAAAGTTTATGAACTGTTGATGCACGTATTAAGCACTTTTAGGCGCTCTTGCCCATACACTTGATCATATATATTGTTAGATGCTGATCTTTGCATGTCTGGAAACCTTCATTTAGGAGCCAGCCCTATCAAGGTCATGAGAGGATGATCCCCATACATATTCAATATTGAATCAAACACAGACTTAGAGAATGGCTGATGATGCAAGCAAGATTAGCCCAGAGACTCAGCCCTCTTATAGGTTACTGCACTCACTTCTCTCTCAGTTTGGTGTGTAAAGAGGAAGCGGAGCACATCACACCACAAAGTGTGCTGCTACTGACAGGACAAAACCTGCCGTCTTATTCCCCTGGATTTAACCCTACGCTGGGCAGGGAGATTGCATTATGGAACCTAGGAAGGTACGGTACTTACCTCTCACTTACCGCAAATTATTGCAACAGCACTGTATGCATGCTTGAGTACAGTGGCTATATATATATATATATATATATATATATATAATATATAAATATATGTGTGTCACTGTCTATATATATATATATAGAGAGAGAGAGAGAGAGAGAGAGAGAGGATTGTTCACTATAAGAGTGTTGATGTGTCTTCTTTAAGGTAGTGACGCACTGGATTGATGTTTATGCTGCAGATATTAATTGCATAGCTAGAATATACTTTATCCTATAGATTGTTACAGTATTCAGTTTATGCAAGTAAAGTATAGTAGTAACAGACAATAGGAGAAATGGGTACAGAGGCTGCACAGGGTGCTATTATGTCCTCACCCAGAATCCCATAACATAGAGCAGGTTAATCGTGTATAATAGTAATTGTTGTAAACACTGGACGGCACAGAGCATATAGCTATAAAGTAACTATGAATATGTTATAGAGGAGGCAATGTCTTTAACTCACTGTAATACACAGCTGTTTGATATAGCAGTTTATATAGAACATCTACGAATGTCGTCTATATATTACAGTCTAATCCAGTGGATCTCAAACTGGGTGCAGTGGTCGCATTTTTCTCCTAAAATATTGGTCCATTTATTCAACTTTATCAGCGGGATTTAAATGTTTCATTGCCCCCGATCTCCCATCTATAGTGACGGGAGATCGCGGGGCGATATTCTAATGACCCCGTTATCACGCTGATTGCACCCATAAGAGACGGGTTTAGCCGCGTAAAGCAGCTAAACCCGACTAAAGACATGGACGCAATCATGAAAAGTCCCGTTTGGGCGTCCAAACGGGCCACTTTTTTGCGCATTTCAGCTCACCACCCCTGGGGTGGTGAGCTGAAATGCTGATATCGCACCCATCGGCAGCAACATTTGAATACTGCCGGCGGGCGCGATGGGGGCGGGAGGGGGGACAGAAGATTTGAATCTCGCCCTATGAGTGAAATGAATCATTAATGTGAAGGGACTTGCGGTATTGTTGCGTCTTTGAAATATTGCCATTGCCCTACCCTGAAGTGCGCCAAGGAAGGTGCGTTTGCGGAGAACTTCGACTAGAAAATACAAAATGCGTCACATGGCAAGTATAGGCTGAGGGTGCGACCAGAGAGATGGTGGAAGAACAATGCACTATACTAGTGGTTCCCAAACTTTTTGGAATCACTGAACCCTAGAGTATCAGAATTTTGTTCAGGGCACCCCTAGGCCAGAAGTTTCTTATTGAGAAATTCGGAAATTAATATTACATGAAGTAAATTGTGTTTATAGATCATCCGTAGGTTCAGTTGTGTGGTGAGGGACAAGATTTGCTTCAGTTTGTCCACATATTTTAGATTGGCAGCCTCCAGCACTGGTTTTGCCATTGACCGTAAATAATTTGAATTGGTCCTGGACCACCAATACAAGTCACCCCTGCAAGTACCCCCGAGACATCTCAGGGGTGCCACAGCGCACAGTTTGAGAACCACTACACTATGGGGTGATTGTGCAAAAGTATTATGGGTAAATATATGAAGCAGTGATAAGAGTGGAGAAGCGAGCCAGTGGAGAAGTTGCCCATGGCAACCAATCGGCTGCTCTGTATAACTTTATAGTATGCAAATTATAAATATTACTTCAATACTACAGCCCTAAATGTGAACCGTTATTCTAATGTCTTGTCCTGCAAAAAAAGTAAATTTCGCCTGATATTGGAAGATGCTAAATATTGTCCTGCTAAGGTGTACGCTTCACATCAAAATGGGCGCATATGTACAATGCCATCTGAGCTCGCAGGCTGGCATGCAGTGTCCCAATAAATAAAATACCGCACCTGCACACAACATAAAAAAATGCAACTTGGATTCTATGCTGTGGGGGCATGTCAAAGTAAGGAGCAGAAAACAGGAGCAATTTGCACCTTGATAAAACCGCATGTGGGACAGTAATAAAACCCGCAGAGAGATCGGTAAGGGGCGTGAGTGTGCCCCAGATTATTTCTACATTTCAGTGTAAAAACAAAGCTGCCTGCGTTCACTCTTCTATTGCAGCATGGTTGTTCCCCAGCAGCAAATTGCACATTTTTGTTCCTTTTTTCCTTTGCGTGAAAATCATGTTCCTAATTATATAGACACGTATAGTGCCACCTAGAGACTAGGCTAGGTACAACATTCTGAGATGAAAACAAACAATAAATAAATGTAGGACACTAGTTGTTTATTTTAGTTGTACTGTACCAGATACCGGCTGGCATTGAAGCGTGTAGGAGATCACCGGACCAGTCACAGACTGCTGGGGTATGATTCTGAGACCAGTAACTCCTCATTTCTACTGGACCTACAAGTGCCTGTACATTGAGGCTGGGACTTGCAGTTCCACTGCAGCTGGAGATGCGCAGGTTGTTGGCCTTTTTGTCGCCTGAAATAGTGATGACAAAGCGGGATAGTCAATTGCCCGCAATAACCTGGTAATTTATTGCAGATTAAGTTTTCGCACATATCACGCGAATATGTTGCTCCTGCGTTTCGCACTACCCAGTTAGAAATGTGCGAAAATGGCATTTGTGCAATCAGTTTGATCGGCTAAACCAGTGAGAAGTCTAGGTGAAAATGGGGAAATCTGCCTGTACCCAAAAAAAGACAAACTAATATAGGATAACATTACGGAAAGTCTAAGAGTGGCCATTATTAAAGTATTTCATGTTCTTAAAATGCATCAAATGGCTGTTAGATGCATTTGTCTAAAACAGTGAAAATTTCTGCAAAATAAGTGCTCTACTTACATTTGTGGAACATAAAAATGGGTATTAGTATATATTTGGGTCACTTTAAGTCACTTTAAGAAAACTCCCCCCCCCCACCAAAAAAAAGATTACTCCCACCTGCCAGCCTAAAAACACTTGTCCCACTCATAATGCACCCCAATATACCTGTCCCTACCAAGTGCACAGTCTGGAACCTGATCCCTAGAGGAAGGAGTGGGCCCTCAGGCAGTGGGGCCTGCTGGTGGTTTCCCCGGTAACCCTGTGGGCCAGTCCGACCCTGGTGGTGCCTAAGGGGTTCTGGGTTCATAACATTTTCCCATTAAATAGGGATTTTGATAGGTGAGAAAAAAAATCTGCCCTAAAACTTCTGGAGAATTATCTCGTAACAACCGGGGAGGGCAACTGAATATGATTTTTTGCCAATTGCGATAAAAAGCAAGTTTTTGTGCGAAAAAAATGGGTTATCGCCTCTCTGCGGCCTCCCTATGCAATAGTGGCGGATCCACCACTGACAACAAGCTAGGAATGGAACATCTGCATTAATGTTTTATGACCCCTGGTCAATGTATCCCTGTCCTCGATGTTCTCTCCCATCGATGTTTGTTTCTGATTGTCTCACAGAGACTGCACAGTTCAACTTGGTAGTTCACCATAACAATACAGGGACTGGGTGTGCATCGTGCTGTGTTAGTAGTGGTTGACAGTGACGCTTGTGAGAATCGTTATGGTGGCAGGTGTAAATATACTCACCATCGATACTTGCCCTATCCCAGGTGCAGACTCTATGTCCAAGGGGGGTCATTTCGAGTTGATCGTTCGCTAGCAACTTTTTGCAGCGCTGTGATCAGGTTAAATCTCGGCAAAGCTGGGCATGCGTATGCACCGCAATGCGCAGGCGCGTCGTACGGGTACAAAGAGGATCGGTGCTGGTCGATGGATTTAACGAAGAATCCATTCGCCCAGCCAAACGCAAGGTGATTGACAGGAAGAAGGCGTTTATGGGTGTCAACTGACCGTTTTCTGGGAGTGTTTGGATAGACGCAGGCGTGTCCAAGCGTTTGCAGGGCGGGTGTCTGACGTTAATTCCGGGACCAAAAAGACTGAAGTGATCGCAGCGGCTGAGTAAGTCCAGAGCTACTCAGAAACTGCACAAAACTTTTTTGTGCCGTCGGCTGCAAAAGCGTTCGCACACTTGCAAAGCGAAAATACACTCCCCCATAGGCGAGTGCTGCAAAAAGATGCTAGCAAGCGATCAACTCGGAATGACCCCCAAGTACGGTCTCCTATGTCAGCATTGAGCGCCTCCACCCAGCGTTCGCCCAGACACTCCCCCGTTTCTCCAGACACTCCCGCATTTTTCCCTGACACGCCTGCGTTTTTCCGCACACTCCCAGAAAACGGTCAGTTTCCGCCCAGAAACACCCACTTCCTGTCAATCACACTCCGATCACTTCAAATCGGCAACGAGCGAACAACTCGGAATGACCCCCATAGAGCGGAGATAAGAAGCTGATGCAACGGTGACAGGAAATGAAGCATCTTACAGAAGACACAGCAGGCATGGTGCCGAGCAATCAGAAAGCACAGCACGAAATGTGTAATACTAGAACGCACGGAGGATGAGGTGGAATACGGGAAGAGAGAAGACCTTGCTCATGAGAGCTTGCAATCTAACGTGGGAGGATGCTGCAGCTATTTTACTCCACAGGGGCCACGGGATTTCTGTACTCACCAACCTACAGCGTACATTATCTTTAAGGGACAGTCCCAGTTTTTGAAAATGAAAAGACTTGCATTTGGGAAAGTCCCTATTTTTCAGAGCAGCCCAACTGCGTAGTTCAACCCCTCTGATTCTGTATGTTAAATTCAATTCTGATCAGATCTCATTCAGTAAGGATTGGAAAATAATTTGCAATCCTTTTGATCGCATGCTGGGGGCCGCAGGACCCATCGCAGGACAAGTCCGCCCAGCATGCTGACCAGCGCCTGCCCCCTGCGACCAGACTGAAATTGCACCGCAATTTCAGCATGATAGCAGAATTTGTTGATGCCTCCAGCCGACATGCAGCCGCCCCGATCACGCCCACTCCACCTGTGCGTCTGCTGCCGCCTCCATTTCCCAGATGCCAACCCTGCAACGCTCCATCGCCACCTAGGAAACGGAGATTTGCTGCCCCCCTCACTGCGCATGCATTCTCTTTGTCATTTTTGCAGTTGGATCGCGTTTTGCAACCCTTTCAGCTCTCTGTGTCCATGCTGGTGCACAGATGTATAATCACTGCGGTACTGATTAAGTGATCTCTGCTTAAGCATAGATATTCTTAAAACCTGGCCTGCTACGGTGCCTTGAGGACTGAGTCTGGGAAGCACTGTCGTCAAGTCTTGCTTTATAAGTAAATATTTAAAACTAGGTGCTTCATCGCGCCCTACGGGCGCTCTTCACACCGTCGCAAGGGGCTACGCCCCCTTAACCCTTGCATGCCTTTCTGGGGTTCAATATTTGTATTATATGGAGTATTACCTGCATTCCTTTGTTAGTGGTTAAATATTGCACAATGAAAGGGCGTGCGATGGTGAAGGAGGCGCAGCCCCTTGCGACGGCGTGAACAGCACCTGCAGGGCACGATGTACAGAATGTAGCGGGTGCGGGGGGGGACTACGGATGGGGGAGGGTGTCTGTAGATGCTGCGGGTGGAGGGGGGCCGGAAGCGGTGGGGGGGCCCGGATGGGGAAGGGTCGGGAGGTGCTGCGGATGGGGGAGGGGCAGAGGAGTGGGGGCTGCAGATGGGGGAGGGGTACAGAGGCACTGCAGGTTGGGGAGGGGCAGGGGTGCCACGGGTGGGAGAGGGGCAGGTGCAGGGATGTTGCGGATGGGTGAAGGGTTCCGGAGGTGCTCTGGGATAGGAAGGGGCGGGGGTGTTGGCGGTGGGGTAGGGGGTCCGGAGGCGCCGTGGGTAGGGGAGGGGCAGGTACGGGTGGTGCGGCGGATGGGGAAGGAGGTCCGGAGGTGCTGCAGGTGGTGGAGGGGCAGGTGCGGGGGTGCCATGGGTGGGGAAGGGGTGGGTGAGAGGGGGACCGCGGATGGAGGAGGGTGTCTGCAGATGCTGCGGGTGAAGGGGGGCAGGTGTGGGGGGAGACATATATGGGGGGTGGATGGTGGAGGGGGTCTGGAGGTGCTGGGGGTGGTCAAGGGGCGGAGGAGTGGGAGCCGCGGGTGGTGTAGGGGATCTGGAGGCACAGCGTGTGGGGGAGGGGTGGAGTTCCGCATGTGGTGGAGGGGAAGGTGCGGAGGTGTGGTGCATTGGGGAGGGGTCTGGAGGCGCTGCGGGTACTGTACCTGCCAAAAAGGTAGTTGGAGGGTATGCAGTAACAGGGCCAGGACAGGGGTGACAGGGTCAGAACAGGGGTGACGGGGCCAGGACAGGGGTGACGGGGCCAGGACAGGGGCGATGGGGCCAGGACAGAAATGACAGGGACAGGATAGGGTGACAGGGCCAGGGTAGGGGCGGCAGGACCAGGACAGGGGTGACAGGGCCAGTATAGGGTTGACAGGGCAAGCACAGGGGTGACAGGGCCAGGATAGGGGTAACAGGGCCAGGATATGGGTGAAAGGGCCAGGATAAGGGTGACAAGGCAAGGCCAGGGGTGACAGGGACATGACAGAACACAGGGCACAGGAGAGATTGGTATTAGGGACAAAACAGTGGTGACAGACAGATGTGTCTTACCGGAGTCACTGCTGTTGGCTGCTGCTGTTCTACGCCAACCTGTTGGGATCTGCTGCTGGTGGAGACTTGGCATGGCTGACTCTCTTAGGTTGGAGTCCTGCTTCCTCTACCCGTCCGCATCCCTCCCCTCCTCCTCAGTCACACACCGCAGACCTCGCGCAGCTGCCGGGCACTGTGGTAAGGGGAGACTGGGAGTGACTGGTTAGCCCACAGGAGACGCTGCGGCTGGAGGGAGGAGGGGGTCATAGCATGCACGCGGCGCGGACCTCACGGCTGCTGGGCACTGTGGTAAGGGGAGACTGGGAGTCCCAGGAGACGCTGCAGCTGGAGGGAGGAGGGAGTCGGAGCCTGCAAGCAGCTCGGACTTCTGCAGCGCTACCCGCCGGCTAAAGTGTGTGAAGGAGATGGGCGCACCTCACTGCGGGTGGCAGTGCTGCAGCTAGCGGTGGGGTTGCCGAGGCTGGAGATAACAGAGGCAGTACGGAACCTGCACAGCGGCAGGTGCCCCACAAAACTGCAGCTATGAAGCGTGGAGTGTGCCAGAAAGTGACGCTCCTCCGCGCCAGAGAGACCCTGCTCAGTATGCTGAAGTGGGGGGTCAAGCATACAGTGAGCCGGTGCCCGTCTGTCTGTACGGCATACCCCCTCACACACCCCCATACCTCCCAACTCTCCCAATTTTCGCGGGACAGTCCCATTTTTTGGGGTCTGTCCCACCCGCGGGTCGCAGTGTCCCGGGGGGGGGGGGGGGCAGTTGGAAAGCTCCTGGAGCAGCGGTGAATAGTGGAGACAGAGGGAGAGGGGGCAGCAGGGGGTACGGATTACGGTGGGGTTCCAGCAGCAGAGCCGGATTAAGGGCCAGGGGGTACGTACCCTTTGGCCCCACAGTTTTAGGGGGCCCCCGGCTCGAGTAGCTCTGTCCCAGCTCAGAAGCTCCCCCGTCCTGCTAGCAACAGCGGCAGCATTGTGCTACAGTCAGCACACGCTGCTGCGTATTGGCAGGTCTGTGGTGTTGCAGGGAGGCAGCTTTCTTCTGCCTGTGCGGGTGTGTAGGGGGGAGTGACCACCTCCTCTGGATTTAGCCCTAGCTGAGGGGCCAAAATTCCATAAAAATAAAAAAATCCCGGAATTTGCATAAGGGGCCGTGGCCTCGCGTCCCGCGATTAGGCCACGCCCCCATCCCCACAGCAGGCACAGCAATGAGATAGGGCTCCCCTGTCTCAAGAGCCATGGGCCCCCCGGACTCATAATCAGCCCCTGGGGGCATGCCAGCAGCTCACAGAGCGCTGGGCATGACCCCTCACTGACGAAAACGGGGGACCTCCCGTGAAGCCACGCCCCCTTTTCGTTGGCCACACCCCTTTTTGCCGCGTGTGTGTCCCTCCTTCTGCCTGAAGAAAGCTCCTGAAGAAAGCTGGGAGGTATGCACCCCTGCCTGTGCCATGCCCATACTATCTGCTTCTGCTCCTAGTCTCCTATAGATTTGGCCAGATCTGTGACTCATTTGACTAACTCCGCCAGTGTTGTGACTCCGCCCAGCGTTAGCAAATGAGTCACAAAGTCACAGATCTGGGCTATTATATAGGAGATGCTAGCCAAGTAGGTCATGGCAAGGGTTGTGGTCCAGTAACACGTGTGACCTATTATTCCCCTGCGCAATTCTAGTGAAGGGATTTATTAACTATATAGCGCTGGTCAGCGTGGCACAGTACATGTAGGCTATAGCATGTAACACGTGTCTCTATTCTCTTTACAGGACAAGATTACATGTCCCCTGGTCTTTACTGTACTGATAGCAGCCATCGGCTCCCTGCAGTTTGGGTACAATACAGGAGTGATCAACGCCCCGGAAAAGGTAATATAAATGTATTCCGTATCTCTGGGACTAGAATATACTGAACGATACCGAGTCATCAGCGAGGAGCGGGAATGGCACATTTAATATTCATTGTCAAGACATGTTTTCCTCTGTTTAGAACGTACTGTCCTAACTTGCAGTTATTATGAAATGTCATGGCTTACAAGCGTATTACCACTTTTAAAACTAACCTGAAAAAAAGATTTAGGTCGGGATGTAATGAAGTCCGAGTTTGGCGGCCGTGGGGGATGCCGGCGGAACGCGTGCTTTTTTTTAAAGGGGCAATTATGTACATGGCTAAACTATGGTTTGTAGATGATTGCCCCTTTAAAAAAATGAACATGGGTCAATGTAAGCACGTATCATTAAGGAAATACATACATGACTTTAAATATGTGGACTAACCTATACACATGTACTTCCAGCGGGTTCACTACGGCTGGCCGGCGGTCGGGCTCCCGGCGACCAGCATCCCGGCGCCGGGAGCCCGACCGCCGGCTTACCGACAGCGTGGCGAGCGCAAATGAGCCCCTTGCGGGCTCGCTGCGCTCGCCACGCTACGGGCACGGTGGCGCGCTACGCGCGCCACACTATTTTATTCTCCCTCTATGGGGGTCGTGGACCCCCACGAGGGAAAATAAGTGTCGGTATGCCGGCTGTCGGGCTCCCGGCGCCGGTATACTGTGCGCCGGGAGCCCGACCGCCGGCATACAGAAGACCACCCCTCCAGCATACAGTACTTGGGATTTTGGAATTAAACTGCATTAGTCATTGCATGCCAAAAATTGCTTACTGCTTGCTGCCATATTTCTGTGAGACGCATCTCACATCGCACACACATCAACTGTCCTATTTGCCTCTTTTAGCTACTTACATGTAACACTTTTATAATAGGCAACCAAGATATCACGCACCAGTACTCCTAATGAATATTCTATTTCATTCAGTATGGATGTACTGTAGTATCATATTAATGTTAGCAGGATGTCGTAGTGGCTAGTACTAATGCATCCAGGGATCGGTGCTAGGGTGTTCGGCACCCCCCTTGCAAACTATCATTTTGAGCCACAATTATCAGAGTGTGCTGGGGTCAGGGACACAGGACAGACCCCCCCCCCCCCCCCCCCCCTCCTCAATCAGGGCCGGTTCGAGACCTTGTGGCGTCCAGGGTGAACGTTTCCTTTGGCGCCCCACTATTGAAAACAGGAACAATGCGCACCGTATGTGCGCGCCAAATATATAGGGGCATGACTTCATGGGGAAGGGGCATGGACACAGAATAGTACCAATTTACATTAAACTGCACAGTAGTGTCTGTCAGTCATTTTACACCACAAACTAGTACCCCTTATACACGCCAGGTAGAGACCCTTTTACACACATTATGCCAGACAGAGCCTCTTTTATAGACGTTACACCAGGTAGAGACCTCTACACACTTTACGCCAGGTAGAGCTCCTTTTATACATGCTACACCGGGTAGGGCCCCTTTTATACACATAACTCCAGGTAGAGCCCTTTACACACATTACACCAGGTAGAGCCCCTTTTATTCAAGTAAGTCCAGGTAGAGCCCCCTTTATACATGCTACGCCAGGTAGAGCCCCTTTTATACACGTTATGCCAGGAAGAGCTCCTTTTATACATCCTACGCCAGGTACTGTAGAGCCCCTTTTATACATGTTACACCAGGTAGAGACCCTTTTATACACGTTATGCCAGGTAGAGCCCCTTTTATACATGCTATGCCAGGTAGAGCCCTTCTTATACATGCTATGCCAGGTAGAGCCCCTTTTATACATGGTTCGCCAGGTAGATCCCCTTTTATACACGTTACGCCAGGAAGAGCCCCTTTTATACATCCTATGCCAGGTACTGTAGAGCCCCTTTTATACATGTTACACCAGGTAGAGCCCCTTTTATACACGTTATGCCAGGTAGAGCCCCTTTTATACATGCTATGCCAGGTAGAGCCCCTCTTATACATGCTATGCCAGGTAGAGCCCCTTTTATACATGGTACGCCAGATAGAGCCCCTTTTATACACGTTACACCAGATAGAGCCCCTTTTATACATGTTACACCAGTTAGAAACCCTTACACATGTTACACCAGTTAGAGCTCCTTTTATACATACTTCACCAGGTAGAGTCCCATTTATACACGTAACTCCAGGTAGGGCCCCTTATACACATTACACCAGGTAGAGCCCCTTTTATACATGCTACGCCAGGTAGAGCCCCTTTTATACATGCTACGCCAGGTAGAGCCCCTTTTATACACATTACGCCAGATAGAGCACCTTTTATACACGTTATGCCAGGTAGAACCCCTTTTATACATGCTATGCCAGGTAGAGCCCCTTTTATACACGTTACGCCAGATAGAGCCCCTTTTATACATGTTACACCAGGTAGAGACCTTTACACACTTTACGCCAGGTAGAGCTCCTTTTATACATGCTACACCAGGTAGAGCCCCTTTTATACACGTAACTCCAGGTAGAGCCCCTTATACACATTACACCAGGTAGAGCCCCTTTTATGCAAGTAACTCCAGGTAGAGCCCCCTTTATATATGCTACGCCAGGTAGAGCCCCTTTTATACACATTACACTAGGAAGAGACCCTTTTATACATCCTATGCCAGGTAGAGCCCCTTTTATACACGTTATGCCAGGTAGAGCCCCTTTTATACATGCTATGCCAGGTAGAGCCCCTTTTATACATGCTATGCCAGGTAGAGCCCCTTTTATACATGGCACACCAGATAGAGCCCCTTTTATACACGTTACACCAGTTAGAAACCCTTACACACGTTACACCAGTTAGAGCTCCTTTTAAACATACTTCACCAGGTAGAGCCCCATTTATACACGTAACTCCAGGTAGAGCCCCTTATACACATTACACCAGGTAGAGCCCCTTTTATACATGCTACGCCAGGTAGAGCCCCTTTTATACATGCTACGCGGGGTAGAGCCCCTTTTGTACACGTTACGCCAGATAGAGCACCTTTTATACACGTTACGCCAGGTAGAGTCCCTTTTATACAGGTTATGCCAGGTAGAGCCCCTTTTATACATGCTACGCCAGGTAGAGCCCCTTTTATACACGTTATGCCAGATAGAGCCCCTTTTATACACGTAACTCCAGGTAGAGCCCCTTTTATACATGTTATGCCAGATAGAGCCCCTTTTATACATGTTACGCCAGATAGAGACCTCTACACACTTTACGCAAGGTAGAGCTCCTTTTATACATGCTACACCAGGTAGAGCCCCTTTTATACACGTAACTCCAGGTAGAGCCCCTTATACACATTACACCAGGTAGAGCCCCTTTTATGCAAGTAACTCCAGGTAGAGCCCCCTTTATACATGCTACGCCAGGTAGAGCCCATTTTATACACATTATGCCAGGAAAAGCCCCTTTTATACATCCTAAGCCAGGTACTGTAGAGCCCCTTTTACACATGTTACACCAGGTAGAGCCCCTTTTATACACGTTATGCCAGGTAGAGCCCCTTTTATACATCCTATGCCAGGTACTGTAGAGCCCCTTTTATACATGTTACACCAGGTAGAGCCCCTTTAATACACATTATGCCAGGTAGAGACCCTTACACACGTTATGCCAGGTAGAGACTCTTTTATACATGCTACGCCAGGTAGAGCCCCTTTTATACATGCTACGCCAGGTAGAGCCTCTTTTATACAAGTTACACCAGGTAGAGCCCCATTTATACACATTACACCAGGCAGAGCCCCTTACACACGTTACGTCAGGTAGAGCCCGTTTTGCACATTACGCCAGGTAGAGACTCTTATACACGTTACGCCAGGTAGCTCCTTATACACACTGCACCAGGTAGAGCCCCTCTATAGAGAGTGTATGTATTTATATGTGTGCGTGTTTATGTGCCACTACTTGTGTCCCTGTCACTCACCATCCCGCACTTTAAATCACCACTGCCCCATCCCCAATTATCAGAGTGTGCTGGGGTCAGGGTCACAGGACAGACCCCTCATCCTTAAGTACAGTATTAGATTGTACTCAGTGACACAGGACAGGTCAACTACAAACACACCACCACTCACCCCAATTATCAGAGTGTGCAAGGAGTCAGGGGCACAGGACAGACCCCCCCCACACACAAGTATTACAGTGTATATGGCTAAGGGGCACGGGACCGACCACTACTTCCCTCCCCAAGCACCCACTAGGAAATTACCTGCAGTTCATTCTGGTACTGTATATCTGTCATCCCGATGAAGAACCCGATGTTGACCCGGGCCTCACTGGCAGGGCTAGATCTAGCCCTTGTGGCGCCCCGGGTGAAAAAATAGGAGCGTGGCTTCATGAAGGGGCATGGTCAGTTATGTCCCCAGTAGTATTGCCCCCAGCAGAGTTGTTGTGCCCCCTAGTTTCTGCCCCCAGTAGTATTGACCCCACTAGAGTTGTGCCCCCTAGTTTGTGACGCTTACAAAAAAAAATAAGAATTTACTTACCGATAATTCTATTTCTCGTAGTCCGTAGTGGATGCTGGGGACTCCGTCAGGACCATGGGGATTAGCGGCTCCGCAGGAGACAGGGCACAAAAGTAAAAGCTTTAGGACTAGGTGGTGTGCACTGGCTCCTCCCCCTATGACCCTCCTCCAAGCCTCAGTTAGGATACTGTGCCCGGACGAGCGTACACAATAAGGAAAGATTTTGAATCCCGGGTAAGACTCATACCAGCCACACCAATCACACTGTACAACTTGGGATCTGAACCCAGTTAACAGCATGATAACAGTGGAGCCTCTGAAAAGATGGCTCACAACAATAATAACCCGATTTTTGTAACAATAACTATGTACAAGTATTGCAGACAATCCGCACTTGGGATGGGCGCCCAGCATCCACTACGGACTACGAGAAATAGAATTATCGGTAAGTAAATTCTTATTTTCTCTGACGTCCTAAGTGGATGCTGGGGACTCGGTCAGGACCATGGGGATTATACCAAAGCTTCCAAACGGGCGGGAGAGTGCGGATGACTCTGCAGCACCGAATGAGAGAACTCCAGGTCCTCCTCAGCCAGGGTATCAAATTTGTAGAATTTTGCAATCGTGTTTGCCCCTGACCAAGTAGCAGCTCGGCAAAGTTGTAAAGCCGAGACCCCTCGGGCAGCCGCCCAAGATGAGCCCACCTTCCTTGTGGAATGGGCATTTACAGATTTTGGCTGTGGCAGGCCTGCCACAGAATGTGCAAGCTGAATTGTACTACAAATCCAACGAGCAATCGTCTGCTTAGAAGCAGGAGCACCCAGCTTGTTAGGTGCATACAGGATAAACAGCGAGTCAGTTTTCCTGACTCCAGCCGTCCTGGAAATATATATTTTCAGGGCCCTGACAACGTCTAGCAACTTGGAGTCCTCCAAGTCCCTAGTAGCCGCAGGCACCACAATAGGTTGGTTCAGGTGAAACGCTGACACCACCTTAGGGAGAAACTGTGGACGAGTCCGCAGTTCTGCCCTGTCCGAATGGAAAATCAGATATGGGCTTTTGTGAGACAAAGCCGCCAATTCTGACACTCGCCTGGCCGAGGCCAGGGCCAACAGCATGGTCACTTTCCATGTGAGATATTTCAAATCCACAGATTTGAGCGGTTCAAACCAATGTGATTTGAGGAATCCCAGAACTACGTTGAGATCCCACGGTGCCACTGGAGGCACAAAAGGGGGTTGTATATGCAGTACTCCCTTGACGAATGTCTGGACTTCAGGAACTGAAGCCAATTCTTTCTGGAAGAAAATCGACAGGGCCGAAATTTGAACCTTAATGGACCCCAATTTGAGGCCCATAGACACTCCTGTTTGCAGGAAATGCAGGAATCGACCGAGTTGAAATTCCTCCGTGGGGGCCTTCCTGGCCTCACACCACGCAACATATTTTCGCCAAATGCGGTGATAATGTTGTGCGGTCACCTCCTTCCTGGCTTTGATCAGGGTAGGTATGACCTCTTCCGGAATGCCTTTTTCCCTTAGGATCCGGCGTTCAACCGCCATGCCGTCAAACGCAGCCGCGGTAAGTCTTGGAACAGACAGGATCCTTGCTGAAGCAAGTCCCTTCTTAACGGCAGAGGCCATGGGTCCTCTGTGAGCATCTCTTGAAGTTCCGGGTACCAAGTCCTCCTTGGCCAATCCGGAGCCACGAGTATAGTTCTTACTCCTCTCCGTCTTATAATTCTCAGAACCTTGGGTATGAGAGGAAGAGGAGGGAACACATACACTGACTGGTACACCCACGGTGTTACCAGAGCGTCCACAGCTATTGCCTGAGGGTCCCTTGACCTGGCGCAATACCTGTCCAGTTTTTTGTTGAGGCGGGACGCCATCATGTCCACCTTTGGTTTTTCCCAATGGTTCACAATCATGTGGAAGACTTCTGTGTGAAGTCCCCACTCTCCCGGGTGGAGGTCGTGCCTGCTGAGGAAGTCTGCTTTCCAGTTGTCCACTCCCGGAATGAACACTGCTGACAGTGCTATCACATGATTTTCCGCCCAGCGAAGAATCCTTGCAGCTTCTGCCATTGCCCTCCTGCTTCTTGTGCCGCCCTGTCTGTTTACGTGGGCGACTGCCGTGATGTTGTCCGACTGGATCAGCACCGGCTGACCTTGAAGCAGAGGTCTTGCTAGGCATAGAGCATTGTAAATTGCCCTTAGCTCCAGTATATTTATGTGGAGAGAAGTCTCTAGACTTGACCACGTTCCCTGGAAATTTCTTCCCTGTGTGACTGCTCCCCAGCCTCTCAGGCTGGCATCCGTGGTCACCAGGATCCAATCCTGAATGCCGAATCTGCGGCCCTCTAGTAGATGAGCACTCTGCAGCCACCACAGAAGAGACACCCTTGTCCTCGGAGACAGGGTTATCCGCTGATGCATCTGAAGATGCGATCCGGACCATTTGTCCAGCAGATCCCACTGAAAAGTTCTTGCGTGAAATCTGCCGAATGGAATCGCTTCGTAAGAAGCCACCATTTTTCCCAGGACCCTTGTGCAATGATGCACTGACACTTTTCCTGGTTTTAGGAGGTTCCTGACTAGCTCGGATAACTCCCTGGCTTTCTCCTCCGGGAGAAACACCTTTTTCTGGACTGTGTCCAGAATCATCCCTAGGAACAGCAGACGTGTCGTCGGGATCAGCTGCGATTTTGGAATATTTAGAATCCACCCGTGCTGTTGTAGCAGTACCCGAGATAGTGCTACTCCGACCTCCAACTGTTCCCTGGACTTTGCCCTTATCAGGAGATCGTCCAAGTAAGGGATAATTAAGACGCCTTTTCTTCGAAGAAGAATCATCATTTCGGCCATTACCTTGGTAAAGACCCGGGGTGCCGTGGAGAATCCAAACGGCAGCGTCTGAAACTGATAATGACAGTTCTGTACTACGAACCTGAGGTACCCTTGGTGAGAAGGGCAAATTGGGACATGAAGGTAAGCATCCTTGATGTCCAGGGACACCATATAGTCCCCTTCTTCCAGGTTCGCTATCACTGCTCTGAGTGACTCCATCTTGAATTTGAACCTTTGTATGTAAGTGTTCAAAGATTTCAGATTTAGAATAGGTCTCACCGAGCCGTCTGGCTTCGGTACCACAAATAGTGTGGAATAATACCCCTTTCCCTGTTGTAGGAGGGGTACTTTGATTATCACCTGCTGGGAATACAGCTTGTGAATTGCTTCCAATACTGCCTCCCTGTCGGAGGGAGACGTTGGTAAAGCAGACTTCAGGAACCTGCGAGGGGGAGACATCTCGAATTCCAATCTGTACCCCTGGGATACTACCTGTAGGATCCAGGGGTCCACTTGCGAGTGAGCCCACTGCGCGCTGAAACTCTTGAGACGACCCCCCACCGCACCTGAGTCCGCTTGTAAGGCCCCAGCGTCATGCTGAGGACTTGGCAGAAGCGGTGGAGGGCTTCTGTTCCTGGGAAGAGGCTGTCTGCTGCAGTCTTTTTCCCTTTCCTCTACCCCGGGGCAGATATGACTGGCCTTTTGCCCGCTTGCCCTTATGGGGACGAAAGGACTGAGGCTGAAAAGACGGTGTCTTTTTCTGCTGAGAGGTGAGTTGGGGTAAAAAGGTGGATTTTCCAGCTGTTGCCGTGGCCACCAGGTCCGAAAGACCGACCCCAAATAACTCCTCCCCTTTATACGGCAATACTTCCATATGCCGTTTGGAATCCGCATCACCTGACCACTGTCGTGTCCATAAACATCTTCTGGCAGAAATGGACATCGCACTTACTCTTGATGCCAGGGTGCAAATATCCCTCTGTGCATCACGCATATATAGAAACGCATCTTTTAAACGCTCTATAGTCAATAAAATACTGTCCCTGTCCAGGGTATCAATATTTTTAGTCAGGGACTCCGACCACGCCACCCCAGCGCTGCACATCCAGGCTGAGGCAATCGCTGGTCGCAGTATAACACCAGTATGTGTGTATATACTTTTTAGGACATTTTCCAGCTTCCTATCAACTGGCTCCTTGAGGGCGGCCGTATCAGGAGACGGTAACGCCACTTGTTTTGATAAGCGTGTGAGTGCCTTATCCACCCTAGGGGGTGTTTCCCAACGCGCCCTAACTTCTGGCGGGAAAGGGTATAATGCCAATAATTTCTTAGATATCAGCAATTTTTTATCGGGGGAGACCCACGCATCATCACACACTTCATTTAATTCTTCTGATTCAGGAAAAACTACGGGTAGTTTTTTCACACCCCACATAATACCCTTTTTTGTGGTACTTGTAGTATCAGAAATATGCAAAGCCTCCTTCATTGCCGTGATCATGTAACGTGTGGCCCTACTGGAAAAATAAGAATTTACTTACCGATAATTCTATTTCTCGTAGTCCGTAGTGGATGCTGGGGACTCCGTCAGGACCATGGGGGATAGCGGCTCCGCAGGAGACAGGGCACAAAAATAAAGCTTTAGGATCAGGTGGTGTGTACTGGCTCCTCCCCCTATGACCCTCCTCCAAGCCTCAGTTAGGATACTGTGCCCGGACGAGCGTACACAATAAGGAAGGATATTGAATCCCGGGTAAGACTCATACCAGCCACACCAATCACACCGTATAACTTGTGATCTGAACCCAGTTAACAGTATGACAAACGTAGGAGCCTCTGAACAGACGGCTCACAACAATAACAACCCGAATTTGTTTGTAACAATAACTATGTACAAGTATTGCAGACAATCCGCACTTGGGATGGGCGCCCAGCATCCACTACGGACTACGAGAAATAGAATTATCGGTAAGTAAATTCTTATTTTCTCTAACGTCCTAAGTGGATGCTGGGGACTCCGTCAGGACCATGGGGATTATACCAAAGCTCCCAAACGGGCGGGAGAGTGCGGATGACTCTGCAGCACCGAATGAGAGAACTCAAGGTCCTCCTCAGCCAGGGTATCAAATTTGTAGAATTTTGCAAACGTGTTTGCCCCTGACCAAGTAGCAGCTCGGCAGAGTTGTAATGCCGAGACCCCCCGGGCAGCTGCCCAGGATGAGCCCACTTTCCTTGTGGAATGGGCCTTGACAGATTTAGGTTGTGGCAAGCCTGCCACAGAATGTGCAAGTTGAATTGTGCTACAAATCCAACGAGCAATCGTCTGCTTAGAAGCAGGAGCACCCATCTTGTTGGGTGCATACAATATAAACAGTGAGTCAGACTTTCTGACTCCCGCCGTTCTTGAAATATATATTTTCAATGCCCGGACCACGTCCAACAACTTGGAATCCTCCAAATCGTTAGTAGCCGCAGGCACCACAATAGGCTGGTTCAGGTGAAACGCTGACACCACCTTAGGCAGAAAATGAGGACGCGTCCGCAGTTCTGCCCTGTCCGTATGGAAAATCAGATATGGGCTCTTATATGATAAAGCCGCCAATTCTGATACTCTCCTGGCTGAAGCCAGGGCCAGTAGCATGGTTACTTTCCATGTAAGATACTTCAACTCCACCGATTTGAGCGGCTCAAACCAATGGGATTTGAGAAAATCCAAGACTACATTAAGATCCCACGGTGCCACTGGGGGCACAACCGGGGGCTGTATATGTAGTACTCCTTTTACAAAAGTCTGGACTTCAGGAACTGAAGCCAATTCTTTCTGGAAGAAAATCGACAGGGCCGAAATTTGAACCTTAATGGACCCCAATTTGAGGCCCATAGACAATCCTGTTTGCAGGAAATGTAGGAATCGACCCAGTTGAAATTCCTCCGTGGGGGCCTTCCTGGCCTCACACCACGCAACATATTTTCTCCAAATGCGGTGATAATGTTGTGCAGTCACCTCCTTCCTGGCTTTTACCAGTGTAGGAATGACCTCTTCCGGAATGCCTTTTTCCCTTAGAATTCGGCGTTCAACCGCCATGCCGTCAAACGCAGCCGCGGTAAGTCTTGGAATAGACACGGTCCCTGCTGAAGCAGGTCCCGTCTTAGAGGTAGAGGCCACGGATCCTCCGTGAGCATCTCTTGAAGTTCCGGGTACCAAGTTCTTCTTGGCCAATCCGGAGCCACTAGTATCGTTCTTACTCCCTTTTGCCGTATAATTCTCAGTACTTTTGGTATGAGAGGCAGAGGAGGGAACACATACACTGACTGGAACACCCACGGTGTTACCAGAGCGTCCACAGCTATTGCCTGAGGGTCTCTTGACCTGGCGCAATACCTGTCCAGTTTTTTGTTGAGGCGGGACGCCATCATATCCACCATTGGTTTTTCCCAACGGTTCACAATCATGTGGAAGACTTCTGGATGAAGTCCCCACTCTCCCGGGTGTAGATCGTGTCTGCTGAGGAAGTCTGCTTCCCAGTTGTCCACTGCCGGAATGAATACTGCTGACAGTGCTATCACATGATCTTCCGCCCAGCGAAGAATCCTTGCAGCTTCTGCCATTGCTGTCCTGCTTCTTGTGCCGCCCTGTCTGTTTACGTGGGCGACTGCCGTGATATTGTCCGACTGGATCAACACCGGCTGACCCTGAAGCAGGGGTTTTGCCAGACTTAGAGCATTGTAAATCGCTCTTAGCTCCAGTATATTTATGTGAAGAGACATCTCCAGGCTTGACCATACTCCCTGGAAGTTTCTTCCCTGTGTGACCGCTCCCCAGCCTCTCAGACTGGCATCCGTGGTCACCAGGACCCAGTCCTGTATGCCGAATCTGCGGCCCTCTAACAGATGAGCACTCTGCAACCACCACAGAAGAGACACCCTTGTCCGTGGCGATAAGGTTATCCGCTGATGCATCTGCAGATGTGATCCGGACCATTTGTCCAGCAGATCCCACTGAAAAGTTCGTGCGTGGAATCTGCCGAATGGAATCGCTTCGTAAGAAGCCACCATCTTTCCCAGGACTCTTGTGCATTGATGCACAGACACTTTCCCTGGTTTTAGGAGGTTCCTGACAAGTTCGGATAACTCCCTGGCTTTCTCCTCCGGAAGAAACACCTTTTTCTGAACCGTGTCCAGAATCATTCCCAGGAACAGCAGACGTGTCGTCGGGGTCAACTGAGATTTTGGAAAATTCAGAATCCACCCGTGTTGTTGCAGCACTAGTTGGGTTAGTGCTACTCCGTCCTCCAGCTGTTCTCTGGACCTTGCCCTTATCAGGAGATCGTCCAAGTAAGGGATAATTAATACGCCTCTTCTTCGCAGAAGAATCATCATTTCGGCCATTACCTTGGTAAAGACCCGAGGTGCCGTGGACAATCCAAACGGCAGCGTCTGAAACTGATAATGACAGTTTTGCACCACGAACCTGAGGTACCCTTGATGTGAAGGGCAAATTGGGACATGCAGGTAAGCATCCTTTATGTCCAGGGACACCATAAAGTCCCCTTCTTCCAGATTCGCTATCACTGCTCTGAGTGACTCCATCTTGAACTTGAATTTTTGTATGTACAGGTTCAAAGATTTCAGATTTAGAATAGGTCTTACCGAGCCGTCCGGCTTCGGTACCACAAATAGCGTGGAGTAATACCCCTTTCCCTGTTGTAGGAGGGGTACCTTGACTATCACCTGCTGAGAAAACAGCTTGTGAATGGCTTCCAATACCGTCGCCCTGTCTGAGGGAGACGTTGGCAAAGCAGACTTTAGGAACCTGCGAGGGGGAGACTTCTCGAATTCCAACCTGTAACCCTGAGATACTACCTGCAGGATCCAGGGGTCCACCTGTGAGCAAGCCCACTGTGCGCTGAAATTCTTGAGTCGACCCCCCACCGCTCCTGAGTCCGCTTGTAAGGCCCCAGCGTCATGCTGAGGGCTTTGCAGAACCCTGGGAGGGCTTCTGTTCCTGGGCAGGGGCTGCTTGCTGCCCTCTCTTACCCCTTCCTCTGCCCCGAGGCAGATATGACTGTCCTTTTGTCCGCTTGTTCTTATAGGACCGAAAGGACTGCGGCTGAAAAGAAGGTGTCTTTTTCTGTTGGGAGGGGGTCTGAGGTAAAAAATAAGAATTTACTTACCGATAATTCTATTTCTCGTAGTCCGTAGTGGATGCTGGGGACTCCGTCAGGACCATGGGGAATAGCGGGCTCCGCAGGAGACAGGGCACATCTAAAAAAGCTTTTAGGTCACATGGTGTGTACTGGCTCCTCCCCCTATGACCCTCCTCCAAGCCTCAGTTAGGTACTGTGCCCGGACGAGCGTACACAATAAGGAAGGATCTTGAATCCCGGGTAAGACTCATACCAGCCACACCAATCACACCGTACAACTTGTGATCTGAACCCAGTTAACAGTATGATAACAAAACGAAGTAGCCTCCGAAAAGATGGCTCACAACAATAGTAATAACCCGATTTTTGTAACAATAACTATGTACAAGCATTGCAGACAATCCGCACTTGGGATGGGCGCCCAGCATCCACTACGGACTACGAGAAATAGAATTATCGGTAAGTAAATTCTTATTTTCTCTAACGTCCTAGTGGATGCTGGGGACTCCGTCAGGACCATGGGGATTATACCAAAGCTCCCAAACGGGCGGGAGAGTGCGGATGACTCTGCAGCACCGAATGAGAGAACTCCAGGTCCTCCTTAGCCAGAGTATCAAAATTTGTAAAATTTTACAAACGTGTTCTCCCCTGACCACGTAGCTGCTCGGTAAAGTTGTAATGCCGAGACTCCTCGGGCAGCCGCCCAGGATGAGCCCACCTTCCTTGTGGAATGGGCATCTACATATTTCGGCTGTGGCAGGCCTGCCACAGAATGTGCAAGCTGAATTGTACTACAAATCCAGCGTGCAATAGACTGCTTAGAAGCATGAGCACCCAGCTTGTTGGGTGTATACAATATAAACAGCAAGTCAGACTTTCTGACTCCAGCCGTCCTAACTATATATATATATATATATATATATATATATTTTTAGGGCCCTGACCACGTCTAGTAACTTGGAGTCCTCCAAGTCCCTAGTAGCCGCAGGCACCACAACAGGTTGTTTCAGGTGAAAACGCTGACACCCCTTTATGAAGAAACTGGAGACGAGTCCCAGTTCTGTCCTGTTCAAATGGAAAATTTTTAATATGGGCTTTTATAAGACAAAGCCGCCCATTCTGACAATCGCCTGGCCGAGGCCAGGGCTAACAACATGGTCACTTCCCATGTGAGATATTTGTCAACAGCATGGTCACTTGCCATGTGAGATATTTCAAATCCACAGATTTGAGCGGTTCAAACCAATATGATTTTAAGAAATCCCAACACTATGTTGAGATCTCACGGTGCCCCTAGGGGCACAAAAAGCTGTATATGCAATACATCCTTTACAATCTGGACTTCAGGAACTGAAGTCAATTCTTTCTGGAAGAAAATCTACAGGGCCGAAATTTAAATGTTAATGAACCCCAATTTGAGGCCCAAAACACTCCTGTTTTCAGGAAGTGTAGAAATCGACCTAGTTGAATTTCCGTCGTGGAGCCTTCCTGGCCTCACCCACGCAACCTATTTTCACCACATGTGGTGATGACGTTGTGCGGTCACCTCCTTCCTGGCTTTGACCAGGGTAGGTATGACCTCTTATGGAATGCCTTTTCCCTTCAGGAACCGGCATTCAACCGCCATGCCGTCAAACGCAGCCGCGGTAAGTCTTGGAATAGACATGGTACTTGCTGAATCAAGTCCCTTCTTAGCTCCCCGGGCCCTTAGTCCTCTGTGAGCATTTCTTGAAGTTCCGGGTACCAAGTCCCTCTTGGCCAATCCGGAGCCACTAGTATAGCTCATACTCCTCTATGTCTTATAATTCTCAATACCCTGGTTATGAGAAACAGAGGAGGGAACACCTACACTGACTGGTACACCCACGGTGTTACCAGAACATCCACAGCTATCGCCTGAAAGTCTCATGACCTGGCGGAATACCTGTCCCGTTTTTTGTTCGGGCGGGACGCCATCATGTCCACCTTTGGTCTTTGCCAACGGTCCACAATCATGTTGAAAAAACTTCCCTATGAAGTTTCCACTCTCCCGGGTGGAGGTCATGCCTGCTGAGGAAGTCTGCTTCCCAGTCGTCCACTCCCGGAAAGAACACTGCTGACAGTGCTATCACATGATTTTCCGCCTAGCGAAAAATCCTTGCAGTTTTCACTGCCCTCCTGCTTCTTGTGCCGCCCTTCTGTTTACGTGGGCGACTGCCGTGATGTTATCCCACTGGATCAATACCGGCTGACCTTGAAGCAGAGGTCTAGCTAAGTTTAGAGCATTATAAATTTGCTCTAAGCTTATTTATGCGGAGAGAATTCTCCAGACTTAATCACACTTCCCTGGAAATTTTTTCCCTGTGTGACTGTTCCCCAGCCTCTCAGGCTGGCCTCCGTGGTCACCGGCATCCAATCCTGAATGCCGAATCTGCGGCCCTCTAGAAGATGAGCACTCTGTAATCACCACAGGAGAGACACCCTTTTCCTTGGATATAGGGTTATCCGCTGATGCATCTGAGGATGCGATCCGGACCATTTGTCCAGCAGATCCCACTGAAGAGTTCTTGCGGGAAATCTGCCGAATGGAATTGCTTTGTAATAAGCCACCATTTTTACCAGGACTCTTGTGCAATGATGCACTGACACTTTTCCTGGTTTTAGGAGGATCCCTGATTAGCTCGGATAACTCCCTGGTTTTCTCCACTGGGAGAAACACGTTTTTCTGGACTGTGTCCAGAATCTTCCCTAGGAACAGTAGACGTGTCGTCGGAAAAAGCTGCGATTTTGGAATATTTAGAATCCACTCGTGCTGTCGTAGAACTACTTAAGATAGTGCTACTCCGACCTCCAACTGTTCTCTGGACCTTGCCCTTATCAGGAAAGCGTCCATGTTTCTTTTAAGAAAAATCATCATTCCGGCCATTACCTTGGTAAAGACCCGGGGCGCCGTGGACAATCCAAACGGCAGCGTCTGAACTGATAGTGACAGTTCTGTACCAGGAACCTGAAGTACCCTTGGTGAGAAGGGCAAATTTGGACCTGTAGGTAAACGTCCCTGATATCCAGTGACATTATATCGTCCCCTTCTTCCTGGTTCGCTATCACTGCTCCGAGTGACTCCATCTTGATTTGAACGCTTGTATGTAAGTGTTCAAATATTTCAGATCTCACCGAGCCGGTTGGCTTCAGTACCACAATATAGTGTGGAATACTACCCCCTTCCTTGTTGTAAGAAGGGTACTTTGATTATCACCTGCTGGGAATACAGCCTGTGAATTGTGTGAGGGGGAGACGTCTCGAATTTCCAATGTACACCTGGGATATTACATGTAGGATCCCGGAGTTCCCTTGCGAGTGTTGCTGAAACTCTTGAGATGACCCCCTACCGCACCTGAGTCCGCTTGTACGGCCCCAGCGTTATGCTGCGGACTTGGCAGAAGCCGTGAGGAGCTTCTGCTCCTGGGAATGAGCTGCTTGCTGCAGTCTTCTTCCCTTTCCTCTCCCCCTGGGCAGATATGACTGGCCTTCGCCCGCCTGCCCGTATGGGGACGAAAGGACTGAGACTGAAAAGACTGTGTCCTTTTCTGCCAATCTGTGACTCGGGGTAACAAAAGGTGGATTTTTCAGCTGATGCCATGGCCACCAGGTCCAATGGACCGCCCCTTTATACGGCAATACTTCCATATGCCGTCTGGAATCTGCCTCACCTGACCACTGTCGTGTCTTCGTCTGGCAGATATGTACATCACATTTACTCTTGATGCCAGAATGCAAATATGCCTCTGCGCATCACACATATATAGAAATGCATCCTTAAAATGCTCTATAGACAATAAAATCCTGTCCCTGTCAAGGGTATCAAAATTTTCAGTCAGGAAATCCGACCAAGCCCCCTCAGCGCTGCACATCCAGGCTGAGGCGATTGCTGGTCGTAGTATAACACCAGTATGTGTGTATATACTGTTATGATATTTTCCAGCTTCCTATCAGCTGGCTCCTTGAGGGCGGCCGTATCTGGAAACGGTAACGCCATGTTTTTTATAAGCGTGTGAGCGCCTTATCCACCCTAAGGTGTGTTTTCCAACTCGCCCTTACTTCTGGCGGGAAAAGGGTATACCGCCCATAACTTTCTGTCGGAGGAACCCCACGTATCATCACACACTTCATTTAATTTATCTGATTCAGGCAAAACTACAAGTAGTTTATTCCCACCCTACAAAATACCCTTATTTGTGGTACTTGTGGTATCAGAAATACGTAACACCTCCTTCATTGCCCTTAACATGTAACTTGTGGCCCTAAAGGAAAAATACGTTTGTTTCTTCACCGTCGACACTGAGGTCAGTGTCCGTGTCAGTGTCTGTCGACCAACTGAGGTAAATGGGCGTTTTTCCAAGCCCCTGACGGTGTCTGAGACGCCTGGACCGATACTAATTTGTCCGCCGGCTGTCTCATGTCGTCAACCGGCTTGCAGCGTGTTGACATTATCACGTAATTCCATAAGTAAGCCATCCATTCTGGTGTCGACTCCCTAGAGAGTGACATCACCATTACAGGCAATTTTCTCCGTCTCCTCACCAACATTTTCCTCATACATGTCGACACACACGTACCGACCTACAGCACACACACACAGGGAATGCTCTGATAGAGGACAGGACCCACTAGCCCTTTGGGGAGACAGAGGGAGAGTTTGCCAGCACACACCAAAAGCGCCATAATGTATATAACAACCCTAGAAGGTGTTGTTTCTATATATGGGCTCTTAATATATAATTATATCGCCAATTTATGCCCCCCTTCTCTTTAACCCTGTTTCTGTAGTGCAGGGGAGAGTGGGAGCCTTCCTCACCAGCGGAGCTGGTCAGGAAAATGGCGCTGAGTGCTGAGGAGAATAAGCTCCGCCCCTTTCACGGCGGGCTTTTCTCCCGGTTATTAGGAAAACTGGCCTGGGTTAAATACATACATATAGCCTTAATGGCTATATGTGATGTATTTATTTGCCTCTAAGGTAATCTATATTGCTGCCCAGGGCGCCCCCAGCAGCGCCCTGCACCCTCCGTGACCGAGATCAGTGAGCCGTGTAGCAACAATGGCGCACAGCTGCAGTGCTGTGCGCTACCTTCATGAAGACTGAGGAGTCTTCTGCCGCCTGTTTCCGGACCTCCGTTCTGCCGTTCTTCAGCGTCTGTAAGGGGGATCGGCGGCGCGGCTCCGGGACGAACCCCAGGCTGACCTGTGTTCCGACTCCCTCTGGAGCTCAGTGTCCAGTAGCCTAAGACTTCAATCCTCCTGCACGCAGGTGAGTTGCAAGTCTCTCCCCTAAGTCCCTCGTTGCAGTGATCCTGTCGCCAGCAGGAATCACTGATTAGAAACCTAAAAAAAACTTTTCTAAACAGCTCTTTAAGAGAGCCACCTAGATTGCACCCTCTCGTGACGGGCACAAAAACCTAACTGAGGCTTGGAGGAGGGTCATAGGGGGAGGAGCCAGTACACACCATGTGACCTAAAAGCTTTTTTAGATGTGCCCTGTCTCCTGCGGAGCCCGCTATTCCCCATGGTCCTGACGGAGTCCCCAGCATCCACTAGGACGTTAGAGAAAGGTGGATTTTCCGGCTGTTGCCGTGGCTACCAAATCCGATAGACCGACCCCAAATAATTCCTCCCCTTTATACGGTAATACTTCCATATGCCGTTTGGAATCCGCATCGCCTGACCACTGTCGTGTCCATAGACTTCTTCTGGCAGATATGGACATCGCACTTACTCTTGATGCCAGAGTGCAGATATCTCTCTGTGCATCTCGCATATAAAGGAATGCATCCTTTAATTGCTCTATAGTCAATAAAATACTGTCCCTATCCAGGGTATCAATATTTTCAGTCAGGGACTCCGACCAAGCCACCCCAGCACTGCACATCCAGGCTGAGGCGATTGCTGGTCGCAGTATAACACCAGTATGTGTGTATATACTTTTTAGAGTATTTTCCAGCCTCCTATCAGCTGGATCCTTGAGGGCGGCCGTATCAGGAGACGGTAACGCCACTTGTTTGGATAAACGTGTGAGCGCCTTGTCCACCCTAGGGGGTGTTTCCCAGCGCGCCCTAACCTCTGGCGGGAAAGGGTATAATGCCAATAACTTCTTTGAAATTAGCAGTTTTTTATCAGGGGTAACCCACGCTTCATCACACACGTCATTCAATTCCTCTGATTCAGGAAAAACTACAGGTAGTTTTTTCAGACCCCACATAATACCCCTTTTTGTGGTACTTGCAGTATCAGAGATATGCAAAGCCTCCTTCATTGCCGTGATCATATAAAGTGTGGCCCTACTGGAAAATACGTTCGTTTCTTCACCGTCGACACTAGATTCGGTGTCCGTGTCTGGGTCTGTGTCGACCGACTGAGGCAAAGGGCGTTTTACAGCCCCTGACGGTGTTTGAGAAGCCTGTACAGGTGCTAATTGGTTTGTCGGCCGTCTCATGTCGTCAACCGACTTTTGCAGCGTGCTGACATTATCACGTAATTCCATAAACAAAGCCATCCATTCTGGTGTCGACTCCCTAGGGGGTGACATCACCATTACCGGCAATTGCTCCGCCTCCACACCAACATCGTCCTCATACATGTCGACACACACGTACCGACACACAGCAGACACACAGGGAATGCTCTGATAGAAGACAGGACCCCACTAGCCCTTTGGGGAGACAGAGGGAGAGTTTGCCAGCACACACCAAAGCGCTATAATTATATAGGAACAACCTTATATAAGTGTTGTTTCCTTATAGCTGCTTAAATATATATAATATCGCCAAAAAATGCCCCCCCTCTCTGTTTTTTACCCTGTTTCTGTAGTGCAGTGCAGGGGAGAGCCTGGGAGCCTTCCTAGCAGCGGAGCTGTGTAGGAAAATGGCGCTGTGTGCTGAGGAGATAGGCCCCGCCCCCTATTCCGGCGGGCTCTTCTCCCATTTTTTCTGAGACCTGGCAGGGGTGAAATACATCCATATAGCCTCAGGGACTATATGTGATGTATTCTTTTTAGCCAGAAAGGTAATCTCATTGCTGCCCAGGGCGCCCCCCCCAGCGCCCTGCACCCTCCGTGACCGCTGGTGTGAAGTGTGCCTGAGCGCAATGGCGCACAGCTGCAGTGCTGTGCGCTACCTCATGAAGACTAAAAAGCCTTCAGCCGCCGGTTTCTGGACCTCTTCTTACTTCGGCATCTGCAAGGGGGTCGGCGGCGCGGCTCCGGTGACCCATCCAGGCTGTACCTGTGATCGTCCCTCTGGAGCTAGTGTCCAGTAGCCTAAGAAGCAAATCCATCCTGCACGCAGGTGAGTTCACTTCTTCTCCCCTAGGTCCCTCGTTGCAGTGAGCCTGTTGCCAGCAGGACTCACTGAAAATAAGAAACCTATCAAAACTTTTACTCTAAGCAGCTCTTTATGAGAGCCACCTAGATTGCACCCTGCTCGGACGGGCACAAAAACCTAACTGAGGCTTGGAGGAGGGTCATAGGGGGAGGAGCCAGTACACACCACCTAGTGGTCAAACTTTTAAATTTTGTGCCCTGTCTCCTGCGGAGCCGCTATTCCCCATGGTCCTGACGGAGTCCCAGCATCCACTAGGACGTCAGAGAAATAAAAATACTCACCAGTACTGCTCCTGATTTCTGACCGCTGCTGCCCTCCGTGTCTGGCCGCCGGCGCCACTCCTCTGATCTATGGGAGAGACGTCATGACGTCTCTCCCATAGCACCGCATAGACACTAGAGGTCAATCATGACCTCTAGTGTCTATGTGCCGCTCCCACAAAGTCATTGCGCACCGCACAGCACCGGGGGCACCAACAGTAGTGGACCTTGCCTCCGGAAGGCGGCACCCTGGGCAAAAATCCTGCGTGCCCATAGCAAGATCCGCTACTGCTCACTGGCTATGCTGTTTAATATACTTTAGGGAGTGTGGTATGGCTGACCGGTGCGTTTCTTTAGAGGTAAACAGTTTGAGCCTCTAGTGGGCCCAATACTGAAGAGTGCTTAGCGTGTGGCGCACTCTTTTGTAGATATGATTTTCAATCATATCTACAAAAGAGTGCGCCACACACTAAGCACTCTTCAGTATTGGGCCCACTAGAGGCTCAAACTGTTTACCGCTAAATAAACGCATTGCTATCAATGCTTAGTGGCGCACCTCCAACCCATGATAATTAACTGCTATTTGATTTTTATTAGTCTAATTGGTTGGTTAATTTAAATTATATCATATAATTTTCTAACTTGTGCATTGTCTTCAAGACAAAAAGTCTTTTTGAAGAACCCATGGATGACCAGTGGTCAGGAGACCGGCGGTCAGCATACCGACACCGGGATCCTGGCAGCATACCGATGCCGGGGTCCCGGCAGGGAGGGGCGATTTCAGCAAGCCCCTTGCGGGCTCACTGCGCTCGCCGCGATGTGGGTTCGGTGGCGACCTGTAGCACCATGGGTTCTATTCCCACTCTATGGGTGTCGTTGACATCCACGAGTGGAAAAAGCCCCTTTTGGTCGGCATGCCGACCGTCGGGATAATGAGGGGTGGGTTGTTGGTGGAGGTCATGTGACCGTCGGCCTCCCGACCGCCGGTCTCGTGAATACCACCCCTCTAGGGAGCCGAATAGGCTGTCGATTTTGGAAAACTTCCTCTTTTGGGTGTTCAGTGGGGCAGACAGTTGACATGCATCGGGTTGATGCCATGGGCTGGGTGAAGGGGCAGACATGCTCCAGCAGGTCCTGGTGGGTGTCAAGGCTTTCGAGAGCCGGGATATGAAGGTGTAGTAGTGCCGCTTGGTGCTGGAGTTGGTGGTGACCCGTAACTCTTCAGTGGCAGAACCAGGGCTGGACACGCTGCTTGCCCTCGGCCACGGGTGTAAGCTCTGGAGGGGCGCGGAGAGGTACTAATGCCCGCGGGTCCACGCTGCTGGCGTTGTTGCTGCTTGTGTGCGACAGGCGCTGTGTAGCGCCGGACCTGGGCAGGGGGATGCTAAACTGTGGTGGAGGGGGGGTACTAATGGCCGCGGGTCCTCTCTGCAGCTTTCTGAGTGTGACAGTGAGCATCGGCAAGGTCACAGAGCCGGGAGAGCGCCTTTCCAACTCGGAGCTTCCCTACTTTGCAGAACTTGATAAGCAGGTAGCGCAGAGTCTGAATGCATCACAGCACAGGCAAAGGCGACCGCGCCTCACTGGGTGCGCACGCGCAGTGCGGCCACTGCGCATGCTCACACCACTATGGGCTTCAGGCAGCGATCAGGTCTGAATTAGGCCCATAGTTGGTCCACCACCAGCATGTATAAAGGTTGCAGTGAGAACCAGGAGAAGCCACTGGCAGTGGTTATAATTGTGTATAATTCCATTGTTTTTAACCTGGCAATATGTGGCCGTGGATTGTAGCTTCATATTACGTATCTAAACTCATTTTATCTGCCCTGTTTCAATATGCAGAGGCTCTAAAATCTGCAGACACCGAAGCGTCAGTATTTATTTATCCCTGCCCCAGTCTCAGAAGCCAGTTAACCTACCAGTATGTTTTTGGAGTGTGGGACAAAAACGGAGCACCCAAAGGAAACGTGCAAGCACATAGAGCACATACAAACTCCACACCAATGGACCATAACCGGCCTAATTCAGACCTGATCGCTGCCTGAAGCCCATAGTGGTGTGAGCATGCGCAGTGGCCGCACTGCGCGTGCGCACCCAGTGAGGCGCGGTCGCCTTTGCCTGATAGACAAGCAGAGGCGGTGGCGGGGTGGGAGGGGGCATGCCAACGGCGTTAGAACACCTTTGGTAGGGTGGTTGGGAAAATGCCGGCGTGTTCGGACCGTTGCAGGAAGGGCAGCCGTAGCCGCCTGCGACCCAGAACGTGTCTAGAGAGCTACTTGGCGGGTGCAAAAGCATCGCCGCAGTGTTATGCTTTCGCACGTGTGTGGAGGGATAGGGCCTGACATGCGGGGCGGACTAGCCCTGTGCTGGGCGTCCCTCCGCATGTCAGGGAAACTGATCGTAGATGTGCTATTTTTAGCGCATCTACGATCAGGTCTGAATCAAACTGAAATCTAAATTGCAATGTAAAAGTAAAGCTGCCCAGCCAGGGGCGTATTAACAGAGGAGGCCCGTGTCCATCCTCCTCCGTCTGAGCCCGCTCCTCTGTAGCCGGTGCCCGGCAGCGCAATAGAGTCTACCCAGTAGAGGGGCGCAGGCTCTATTGCGCATGAGCAAATCTCCAGGGAAATGGTGCAACAACCTTTTTTCCCAGTGAGAACAATGGCCGCCAAGCCATTTACTTAGAGATTTGTGGAGAGATGCTGCCGCTGGCGGGGGACTCCAGAGAGGTATTGAAAAAATAAGTGCTGGCCCCCTCTGGACCCCATGGGCCCATGTGCACTGCACACACACTGCACCCATTCTAGATACACCACTGTGCCCAGCATTTGTGGGCTATATGCAAAAAGCATGCAAATTAAAATAAATGTAAGTTCCCCCCTTGCAGTGTAGTATGGTTTGGTCCAGTGACTTGCTTTTTTGTTTTAGCTTTGCTCCGATCTCAGAATCAAAAGAACTTTAACAAATACCCTCTTGCGCTGTGATATAGATATGATATGGCTGAGAAATGCAATAAATCCAACTTTATATTTTTATATTTATAAAATTTATTTATATAGAAGAAAGAATTACTTCTCAAATGAAAAACAAGACCGGTCTTAATATAAAAAATATTATGCAATGCTAAAAATGTATAATATAAGGAGGTGGATCTAAGCGAATTCTGTGCACAGAAATATATAATAGTATATGTAGATATAGCTCAGTCCATAAGTTCAAATCAATTGATAAAATCAATAGCAGCTGCTGATGGAACCCGTGTAGCAAAATAAGTATCCATATAAAGTCACGTTGTATCACAATTCCTTATTATGTTGGCACCTAGTAATGAATGCTAAGGTGAGTGTAGACTGCTCCACACTGGAGCCTTACGTGTGGTTTCCGCCAACGGTGTCAGCACGGGGGAGTTCCAATCGAAGACGAGGTGGTCTCTGGCTGCGGGAAGCGGCACCTGAGCTGGCGCCTGCTGTAAACGATGTTGCCCGACTTCTAGGCTCTGTGAGTCCACACCTCTCCGTGCCGCATGCAGGCACTAATGCGCGATCTCTCTCCTCCCAGTTTTGGTCAAGCTGATGGTGATGGCAAATGGCTGCAGCAGAATACGGGTCCAATATCAATGCAGGGGTCTCAGAATTAGCCTATTAATGCTCTGACATGTTAACTTCATTTATAACTAGACGTGTACTTTGGTTTCCACAGATCATCAAAAATTTCTATAATGAAACATATATCCATCGCTACGACAAACCAATCCCTGAGAGCCTACAAACCTCACTATGGTCCCTCTCTGTGGCCATATTCTCTGTGGGCGGAATGTTCGGCTCCCTCTCCGTGGGATACTTTGCAAACCGCTTTGGCAGGTGAGGTGGTGTCCAAACTCGCTGGGTAATGACCTGAAGGACAGTGTGCGATTGGCTGATGATGAGTGGTTATCTCTAGACCATACTTACCTCATACTTGCCTACTCTTCCAGAATGACCGGGAGGCTCCCGAAAATCGGGTGACCCTCCCGGCCCCCCAGAAGAGCAGGCAAGTCTCCCGATTCTTGAGGTTGCTCCTGCCTGTCCGCCCACTTAGTGTGTAAAGTGGGCGGTCCGGGCAGTCGATTACGCGATTCTTGCTGAATCGAGTCATTATAGCCGCGCCCACTGCAAGATAATGCCAGTGAACGTGGCATTACAGAGCTGGGGGTGGGGTGTGTGGCTTAAAGTAGGTGCCACTGTAACCCCGCCCCCACCTCCCCTCCACATACCCCCCCCTCTTCACAGCCCTCCCCTGCACCCCTGCTAAGCCGACCTGGCTGCTCTCTCCCGGAGAGAACAGCCAGAATGTCGGCATGTATGACTTACCTACTCTTGTGCTTTTCTCTTAGGGAGAAGCCCATAGTATATACTCAGGTGGGCGGTGATGGGGATGGGCTATTTGCATCATTCATTACGCCCCGTCACTTATCAGCAAAATGCCATGAATCGTGCATAAATGAATAGGGGACGTAGCCGAAATGATGTGATTACAATAGAGTCACGTCTGCTACTCAGTCTCTCTTCACTGAGGTGGAACCTGACATTTATGCAGTTCACGTTATCCATTCTTACAATCCTCCATTATACTGAACATATAATATTCCAGGCTGGGCCACTGTCAAACAACAATCCCAGTCATATGCAAATCACCTCCAAATGTTGTGCTCTAAAAGACATGGGAACACCGAATCACGTTCCCTACAATGACGCAGGCACGCTTGTGATTAACTTAGTAAATGAACCTCTATTTGTTTCATTTTGCACTTTATATATTTCAGTTTTGCAGTGCACTTTAATTTTATGTCTCTGTAAAATGTGAATACTTTGCAGATCTCGTATGAAAGTTTAGATGGCCAGTTCGGCTCAGTGTGCTCCTCTTAGGTTGTGGCACCCTTATCATATGTTTATTAGATGCAAATCTCTTTAGAACATTGAGACATCAGCCACACCCTGGTCCTGGGGGGTGTGACCACGGAAGAGGTCACAGGGTGGGAGTGGCCACTGCATTCCAAGGCCCTCCCCTGCTTACATAGCGCTATATTCTGCACTGATTTAATAAGTCTATGATACTTACTGTATGTACTGTAGGAACTAGTGACTTTAATAAAGTACTAAGGTCGTAATGGGACTGGTACTTACAGATGGAGTGAGTGACATTCTCAATGGTAATTTCTTACTATCATTTCTTATTATAAAATGACCCCTTTCAGTACCTCATACACTGTAAGTTCTATATCTCACTTCATCCAAGTAAAGATACAGTCTGGATGTATTATTTTCATTTACAGTATGTAAGTACTGACAAACATTGTGACGACTGTTCTCATGTGCCCTATACTAGGAGGAACGCAATGTTGCTGGTCAATGTGTTTGCCTTAGTGGGGGGAGCGCTCATGGCTCTCTCTAAATTAGCTCGGTCCATGGAGATGATCATTATTGGAAGATTCATCATTGGGATATTCTCCGGATTCTGTACCGGTCTAGTGCCTATGTATATCGGGGAGCTGTCGCCCACTGTGTACCGTGGAGCCCTGGGAACACTGCACCAGCTCGCCATTGTGGTTGGAATATTGATAGCGCAGGTGGGTACTGTCTAGTGTGGTAATGGGCTGACATTTTATTACATGACAATTGCACTTGAATCTATAATGCCGTTTGTGATATTGATAATATATAATTGCACCTACCAATAATTGCCTGCCAGCACGATAGCAAAAGAAAACAATTGCGCCTGCACACAGCAGGTTATGCAATGGGCACGTTGGCAGTGTGTTAGGTGTACGCTTGCACAACAACTGGTTGGATCTTACACCTGTTGGTAAAGGTGCCATTTCATGGGCCTATATTAACTAATAATCCGAGTTTGACCGATTTGTGGGTTTTTTTCTAAGTCCCAACACGGGAATTCACTAAACTCAAATCTCGGCAGTGTTTGGGCTATTCGTAATGGTTTTCAAGGCTAAGTTCAGAAATACGATGAATAGAGCATCGGTCAAATGCGGCTGTTATTTCATACAACACGGGTATTCACTATTAATTCGTATTTGGGTGTTAGTCTCTGAGTGCTCAAGTGCGGGTGTTTTTTTTTGCGATTCGTTAAAAAAAGCAGCAAAAAATTGACCTGCTTTTTCCTGGCGAGTTTGGATGATCGTGCACGGATCAGTGAGATCTGTGCATGGTTATCTATGGGAAAGGGTCTGTTTAGTGTAAAAACTTTTAAAAAAAATTGCGTGGGGTCCCCCCTCCTAAGCATAACCAGCCTCGGGCTCTTTGAGCCGGTCCTGGTTGCAAAAATATGGGGGGAAAATTGACAGGGGTTCCCCCATATTTTAACAACCAGCACCGGGCTCTGCGCCTGGTCCTGGTGCCAAAAATACGGGGGGAAAAAGCGTAGGGGTCCCCCGTATTTTTAACACCAGCACCGGGCTCCACTAGTCAGAGAGATAATGCCACAGCCGGGGGACACTTTTATATAGGTCCCTGCGGCCCTGGCATTAAATCACTAACTAGTCACCCCTGGCGGGGTACCCTGGAGGAGTGGGGACCCCTTAAATCAAGGTGTCCCCCCTCCAGCCACCCAAGGGCCAGGGGTGAAGCCTGAGGCTGTCCCCCCCATCCAAGGGCTGCGGATGAGGGGCTGATAGCCATGTGTAAAAAGAAGAATATTGTTTTTTGTAGCAGTACTACAAGTCCCAGCAAGCCTCCCCCGCAAGCTGGTACTTGGAGTACCACAAGTACCAGCATGCGGTGGAAAAACGGGCCCGCTGGTACCTGTAGTACTACTACAAAATAAATACCCAAATAAAAACAGAACTCACACACCTTGAAAGTAAAACTTTATTACATACATGCACACCTACATTCACACATACTTACCTATGTTCACACGAGGGTCGGTCCACTTCTCCAAGTAGAATCCATGGGGTACCTGAAAATAAAATTATACTCACAAAAATCCAGTGTAGATCTGTCCTCTTCTGAGCTTCTAATCCACGTACTTGGCAAAAAAACAAACCGAAAAACCCGAACCACGAACTGAAAGGGGTCCCATGTTTACACATGGGACCCCTTTTCCCGACTGCCGAGACCCCCCGTGACTCCTGTCACAGAGGGTCCCTTCAGCCAATCAGGGAGCGCCACGTCGTGGCACTCTCCTGATTGGCTGTGCGCTCCTGAGCTGTCACTCAGGCTGCGCACGGCAGAGATACAATGTAGCACATAGGCGCTACATTGTATCCAATGGTGGGAACTTTGCGGTCAGCGGTTGACCGCAAGTAACCTCACCGCTGACCGCAAAGTTCCCACGTGGCGCTCCCTGATTGGCTGAAGGGACCCTCTGTGACAGGAGTCACGGGGGGTCTCAGCAGTCGGGAAATGGGGTCCCATGTGTACGTGGATTAGAAGTCTCAGGAGCAAAGAGCCCGAGGCTGGCTGTGCTTAGGAGGGGGGACCCCACGCAATTTTTTTCTTGATTTTTAATACTTTCATTTTCTTTTTAAAGGTGCACAATGAAGCCCTGCACGGATCTCACAGATCCGGCCGGGATTCCTTGTGTTTTGTCAGGCAGTGTTTTACTCATCACTCCCGTAAAACACTGCCTGACATTACGAATCACATCGACATCGGAAAAGACGAATGTTGCAACTCGGCAGCTTAGTAAATGACCGTATCAGGATTCAAAAAGTTGCAGTAAAATGCACCCGATACCATTCGAGTTCAAACACCCTTAAAAACGCCTAAAACACGAATATTAGTAAATATACCCCATGGAGTGCTCCTGAGACTTCGGGATGCCAGTTTTCTGAGGGGCAAGCATTTTATGGTTAGATTGTGAGGCAATGCAGACCTATCTGCGCAGAACAAGTATGAACTATTCTCTTGACACCATGAGCTGGAACTACGGCAATTATCCACTGCAGTCCATGCTCCAAACGTTGTAGAGGCAACAACGAGGGAGTTCAGTTGGAAAAGAAGACGGTGGTGATACAATAACAGCTTGATTGCGAACGATCTTCAAAGAAGAAACTTTAATTCACTTAGAAATTATACCTAAATAAAGGGCAACTCAAACACTAGCGCCCAGTGCTTAGACGAGAGGTTCTCAAACGTGGTCTTCAAGGCACCCCAACGGTCCAGGTTTTAGGTATATCAATGGCTCAGCACAGATAGTTAAATCAAATTGACTGAGGTGCTAATTAAAACACTTGTAGCCAAGCATGGATAAACTTAAAACCTGGACCGTTAAGGGTACCTTGAGGACTGTGTCTGAGAACCTCTGGCTTAGACAACTTTGCTGGAACATATAATTCAAGGAGACACTGGATAGGAAATACCATCCTAGACCATCAATTTCCATCAGGCAAACTTGTCCACATTTATGCATGGTCAATGTGGTTTTACTGAGGTTCATGGATAGATGCTACTTTGCCAGCCTGAACATACTTTTTCCAAATTACACGACCTTTGATTCTTTGCTCATTTTTGTCCACTAGATTTTCGGCCTGGAATTTATTCTGGGTTCCGCGGTACTCTGGCCTCTCTTACTTGGAATCACAGTTATCTTGTCGGTCATCCAGTGTGCCCTGCTGCCGTTTTGTCCGGAGAGCCCGCGTTATCTGCTGATTGTCAAGAAAGAGTACGAGAAAGCCGAGACCAGTGAGTACGGATGGCGTATTGCTGGCCATTATAATGGATATGCTTTGTATTGGGGAGGTGTATCAAGCCATGAAGAGTGATAAAGTGGAGACGTTGCCAATAGCAACTAACCACTTCTAACTGTCATTTCAAAGACTGTTGTAGATAAATGGGTAACTTTTCCACTTTATCTCTCTCCAAGACTTGGTACACCTCCCCTTCAGAGTTTTGTTAAATAGTTGATATTAAAGGGTAACGACCTGCTTGTTTGTTCAAATTATAGGAGCAATTGATACTTTCAACATGAATAATTATCTTAATAACTATCTGTTTATCTTATCATCAATACATGTAAGGGCTGTAGAGGGGGCAATTTAAGGGTCTTTGATGTAAGACAGATATGAGAATGGGGACCATTTATTAAGAACATGGTGAAGGAGGAGCAAAGGTCAGGGAGAGGAGCAAAGGTCAGGGAGGAGCGCAGCAACTGCACAGAAGCTAAGTGCTCCAGCCCCTATGGAAAGAGAAGCCGCATGCTGACTCTATATGATACTAGTCCTACAGAGATTACGCGGCACCCACGATGTAGCCAGTGACATTGAAGAGATGAAAGAAGAAGGTCACCGGATGGCCCAGGAGAAACCTGTGTCCTTTATAGAATTATTCCGGTCCAGGCAGTATCGGCAGCCGATAATCATTGCGATAGTTCTGCAGCTGTCACAGCAGTTGTCTGGCATCAACGCGGTGAGAACTTCTGCCTTGCCTTCTATCTCTATCAAACTTACTGACTCATATCTATCTATCTATCAGTCTCATATCTATCTATATGGAGCTACAGACATAGGATACTTCTCCAATATAGACATCTACCCCCTGCTACACTTGTCTTGCCCTTACTCACCTGCATCCATTCCCTTCATCCTTCCCCCGCCTCCCTTCTTTCCCGTTTCCTCATCCTGATCTCCGCCTTGTTTTCCCTGTCTCTTACTGACATCTTATCTCCTTGCAGGTCTTCTATTATTCCACCAGCATCTTCGAGGGTGCAGGAGTCGCTCAGCCGGTTTACGCCACCATTGGTGCTGGAGTAGTGAACACCGTGTTTACTGTGGTATCGGTGAGTACACTTTGTGTGACAGGTTGTGGTGTATAATCTCACCCAAGGACTAAACTTATGCTACATTGTATTAAACATATTTCTTTATATACATTAAAGCTGACTAGAATTAAAAATATATATATTTTTTTTAAATATAAAGTATACCAGTGTATTTTTAAGGGTACCAGCTGCACCAATAATAATTTTATATATATATATATATATATATATATACATATATATATATATATATATATATATAGATATAGATATATATATAGATACCAAACAGAATAGTTGTCTTGATTCTGCCAGCATAAATAAGTTTACTGTATATCGCAGTAATGTGAAGCATTGGTTAATTTTGTGATCCATTTAAACTCACAACCCAATGTCCAAAAGGAAACTTATTTCCTAATCTTAAATTGTTGCTCACTGTTCTTTGCCATATTTCTACATCGTAAGTCACTAATAATGCAGCTCGGGAAATGGCAGTATGTGATTGGCCGCATTCTCTATGGTATCCGGATGGAAGATAGACAGTAAACACATAGACAGCCAATAGGTCGACAGGATCAGATGGTCGACAGTCAAATGTTTGACACAATCAAAGGTCAACACATTGTTTTTCATGATTTTTAGGGTTAGGGTTAAGGTCAGGCACTTGGTGGAGGGTTAGGGCTAGGCTGTGGAAGGGGGCGGTTAGGGTTAGGCACCAGTGGGAGGGATAGGGCTAGGCTGTGGAAGGGGACGGTAAGGGTTAGGCACCAGTGGGAGGGATAGGGCTAGGCTGTGGAAGGGGACGGTTAGGGTTAGGCAGGAGTGGGAGGGTTAGGCAGGAGTGGGAGGGTTAGGGCTAGGCTGTGGAAGGGGACGGTTAGGGTTAGGCAGGAGTGGGAGGGTTAGGCAGGAGTGGGAGGGTTAGGGCTAGGCCGTGGAAAGGAACGGTTAGGGTTAGGCAGGAGTGGGAGGGTTAGGCAGGAGTGGGAGGGTTAGGGCTAGGCTGTGGAAGGGGACGGTTAGGGTTAGGCAGGAGTGGGAAGGTTAGGCAGGAGTGGGGGGGTTAGGGCTAGGCTGTGGAAAGGGACGGTTAGGGTTAGGCAGGAGTGGGAGGGATAGGGCTAGGCTGTGGAAGGGGACGGTTAGGGTTAGGCAGGAGTGGGAGGGTTAGGCAGGAGTGGGAGGGTTAGGCAGGAGTGGGAGGGTTAGGGCTAGGCTGTGGAAAGGGATGGTTAGGGTTAGGCAGGAGTGAGAGGGTTAGGCAGGAGTGGGAGGGTTAGGGCTAGGCTGTGGAAGGGGACGGTTAGGGGGGAGTGGGAGGGTTAGGCAGGAGTGGGAGGGTTAGGGCTAGGCTGTGGAAGGGGACGGTAAGGATTAGGCAGGAGTGGGAGGGTTAGGGCTAGGCTGTGGAAGGGGACGGTTAGGGTTAGGCAGGAGTGGGAGGGTTAGGCAGGAGTGGGAGGGTTAGGGCTAGGCTGTGGAAAGGGACGGTTAGGCAGGAGTGGGAGGGTTAGGCAGGAGTGGGAGGGTTAGGGCTAGGCTGTGGAAAGGGACAATTAGGGTTAGGCAGGAGTGGGAGGGTTAGGGCTAGGCTGTGGAAGGGGACGGTTAGGGTTAGGCAGGAGTGGGAGGGTTAGGCAGGAGTGGGATGGTTAGGGCTAAGCTGTGGAAGGGGACGGTTAGGGTTAGGCAGGAGTGGGAGGGTTAGGCAGGAGTGGGAGGGTTAGGGCTAGGCTGTGGAAAGGGACGGTTAGGGTTAAGGTCAGGCACTTGGTGGAGGGTTAGGGCTAGGCTGTGGAAAGGGATGGTTAGGGTTAAGGTCAGGCACTTGTGGAGGGTTAGGGCTAGGCTGTGGTAGGGGAGGGTTAGGGTTAAGCCCCAGTGGGAGAGTTAGGCTTAGGCACTAGTGCTGGGCTTAGAGTTAAAATATCACAAAAAAAACATGCGTCAACCTTTTCAGCCTGTCGACCATTTAATTTAACTGTTGACATTTTGACCTACCGACTGCCTTTCTAGACCCAGTCGATCTTTTAATCCACACCCTTCTCTTCGAGGAAGACCTCATTTATTTCCAACTTCCCACTCGTCCGCAGATGTCAAATACAGGGATGGAAATTCTACAGCATAAGAGGCATTCTCCCCAGTAACTTACCTCCGCCTCCCTGCTACAGTCATCTATTATCTTCTTCTGGCTGAACAGTTCTTTTCCATCTTTTCAGAAAAAGTGGCACTAGTCATGTAAATAACAGTAATGTGGGGAAAGTCAGAGAAGACACGTAGCGGCCGAGCCTGAATATTCCAGGAATGTGCATGTAAGAGATAGCTGTTTAGCTACAGGTATAAGGGGCTACAGGCCTGCACACGTATATAGATGGGCTCATGTAGCTATTTATTCTCCTGTGCAGCCTTACATGTAGGCTATGACTGCAGCCTGGACGGCATGTCATTAATTATATAATCTATAAATGAGTGCTTTTAGATTTATGGGGCCTATGTACTAAGCCTTCGAGAGCTAAAGTGGACGGAGATAAAGTACCAGCCAATCAGCTCCTAACGGTCATGTTACAGGCTGGGTTTGAAAAATGACATTTAGGAACTGGTTGATGGTACTTTATTTCCATCTACTTTATCTCTCTTCAAGGCTTAGTACACAGACCCGTAACCCGTAATGCACTTCTATAGGAAAACCAGTCAATAAAACCGCACTTTTCGCCTGTTTTTAGGTTGAATTTACACTCGACCTTTTCAATGCCCGGGCTGTTTTTTCAACTGGTCAAAAAAAACGTCACGGGAGAAAACCACATGGATTGGCGAATTGGCCACCGATCCACGTGCTTTGGCTTATTCATGGGCACTTTCGCCCGTATTTGGGTCCATTTTCACCAATGACTATTCATCATAAAAATAAAAAATAAAGTATGGGTGAAAAGTGACTTAAAAACGGGCGAGAATGCCCGCAATTAAATACACTCTGTTGAATTAGTTCTGTTTTTTCAGCTAGCTGAATAAAAAGGTACTGTACTAAATGAATACCCCCTTAAGATGATTAGTTCAGCAAATCACTCAGAAAACAGAGTCTACAAGTTGTTTGGAAACTACATATATATTATTTACCGGTGTTTTTGGACCATTCATTCATCTGGCCTCTAGCTATTGAGGATGCTGTTCCAGTTTTTTTCCCTCTCTCTTTCCCAACTTCCCATTTCTGTCTCCCATCACCCGCCTACGCCGATCATCTCCCTCTCCCGTCTTCCCTTATTCATGCCGTCTCCCTCTCCGCCCCCCCCCCCCATTCCTGATTTCTCCCTCTCCCACCTACTGATCCCATCTACTTCTTCACCAGTCCTGCCGTATCCTTCTCTCATCTTCCCCAACTCCTCCCAACTGCATTTTCCAACTCCCCCTATTCCGTCTTTCAACCTTCTCTCTATTCCTGCCATCTCCAGCCTCCTCTATTCCTTCCATATCCCCCTATTCCGCCCATCATTTCCAGTTCTTGCTTCATTCTCTGCCACCTTCCCCTATTTCCTTCTATCATTTCCCCCTATTCCTCCCATCTCCTTTTATTTCTCCCGTCTCGCTCCCCCCGGCTATTCCTCTGCTGTACCTCTCCCATCTCCACCAACCCTTCCCATCTCCATCTATTCCTCCCATCTCCCCATATGTCTCCCTTTTTTCTGAACCCTTACTTAAGTCAATGGGGGTGATTCCGAGTTGTTCGCTCGCTAGCTGCTTTTAGCAGCATTGCACACGCTAAGCCGCCGCCCTCTGGGAGTGTATCTTAGCATAGCAGAATAGCGAACGAAAGATTAGCAGAATTGCGAATAAATAATTCTTAGCAGTTTCTGAGTAGCTCGAGACTTACTCCTACACTGCGATCAGTTCAGTTAGTTTCGTTCCTGGTTTGACGTCACACACACGCCCAGCATTCGCCCAGCCACTCCCCCGTTTCTCCAGACACGCCTGCGTTTTTCCGCACACTCCCATAAAACGGCCAGTTTCCGCCCAGAAACACCCACTTCCTGTCAATCACACTACGATCAGCAGAACGATGAAAAAACTTAGTTAGACCGTGAGTAAAATACCAAACTTTTGTGCAAATTTACTTGGCGCAGGCGCACTGCGTACATTGCGCATGCTCAGTTTGCGACTAATCGCTCCGTAGCGGAAAAAAATAACGAGCGAACAACTCAGAATGTCCCCCAATGTACAATACCATTTGGAAATGGTGCATTATACAAAGTTCCAAGTACTGTGCCCAATTGTGCACAATGGAAATCAATATAATGCAAATATTCAATAAGTATACTTATGTGAATTGTATGATAACTGAATGTTGTAAGAGTTAAACAAAGGTAATGTGGTAAAATACCAATATTGCACGCACTGGGCTCAGCATCTGTAAATGATCCCATAGCAGTTACATGTTGAATGCTAATCAGTGTTATATAATGTACATAGGTTTAATGCAGATTACATAATGTTCATAGAGGATCTGCGTCTTGGTTTATGATGATAATGGAAGTATGAACTGTGTGTAATGTATATGAAATCATATAAGGTTGGCATGTATAGGAGCCATACAGAATGTGATCTGTCCACAGCGGCCATTCTGATAAGTATCTTGTGTATTACAGCTTCTCATTGTAGAACGCGCTGGGCGCCGGACGCTGCATCTCACTGGTCTCGGTGGAATGGCGGTGTTTGCTCTCATAATGACAATTGCCCTTAGACTCAAGGTGAGAACATGGTTAGAATGTATCCATCTTCCTGCACTCTTCTGCAAGCATTACCTATGCCTCGTATATTACTCTGCATCGCTCTGCTGTTTCCTGAAGCTGCTATTCACCAAACTCCTGGCTGTATCCACATAGAAGCCATCTTGACACTGTGAAACCATTGTTGTTCTGCGGCCTATGACTGAAGGGTCCCTTATTACTTTATGCCATGAGGCCGGTCTCCTTAACGGACTAGCTCCTGAATTGTACATTTTGTAATTCTTCCCTTCAGCCATCATCTCCTAACTGAATATTTATGTAAATCATTAATTTTGCTGGCCACGGACCAGTACTTCCATCACATTTCCATATACAGTTCACCCAGTCTCCTCCCTATACACAACTTGCTCCATCTTCTTCCCATGCACAACCCACTTCATCATCTTAGTCACAACTCATTGCATCATCTCCCTATATGCAGGCCACCCTTTCTCCTTCCTATATACAACTTGCTCCATCTACTTTCCATATACAACTGGTTCCATCCTCTTCTCATATACAGCTTGGTCCATCTTTTTTCCATATTCAACTGGTTCCATCTTCCGGCTAGGCTCAACTTACACAGTCTTCTCCAGATACACAACGCATGCCACCATCTTTCTATATGCAACTCACCCTGGTTCCTTCCTACACAAAGAAGCCTTTCTCCTTCCCATATGCAACTCCTAATGCTGAACTTCATCACTACCCCTCATAACGCCCCTCTACTTTGAATTCAGAGTCTACTTTCCAGGGGTTAAAGTGGGAGGGGGGGGACGAGGTGGAACTGAGTTCCACCACCTGTAATGGTAGGGAGAACTAGTTCCACCACCTCCATTTCCCTGCACAGTAATTCCAACAGAAAAACCTGCCCTATCACCTACGTCAATACTGTAGATGGGTGGTCTTCAGTATGCCAACTGACGGGATCCCGGCGCACAGTATACCGGCGCCGGGATCCCGACAGCCGGCATACCGACACTTATTCTCCCTCGTGGGAGTCCACGACCCCCCTGGAGGGAGAATAAAATAGTGTGGCGCGCGTAGCGCGCCACCGTGCCCGTAGCGTGGCGAGCGCAGCGAGCCCGCAAGGGGCTCATTTGCGCTCACCACACTGTCGATAAGCCGGCGGTCGGGCTCCCGGCGCCGGTATGCTGGTCGCCGGGAGACCGACCGCCGGCATATCGTAGTGAACCCCAATAGATGATGCAGGCGGCGCCAGTGTTACTGATGAGCTGCAGTCACTACCCCCTTCCTCAGGTCCTGGTGGCTTTATGGTCCTCCTCCATTTACAGCCCACCCCTCCTGGTATTCACACACGCTGTGTCTGTTGAACAGCATTCATCCCCTCCTCAGGGCCCAGTGGCTTCCATTTCTGGCATGGCGTATGTGATGTCATGCTGTCACCGCTACTGAAGTGAAGAGGTGCCATGAAGAGGAGCAGGCTCTGTGCATCTTGAAGACAAGATGAGGGGGGGCTGGAGGGACAAGAGAGGTGGGGAAGCTGCTGGAGGGACACAGGGCATGGAGCTTCCCGAGGGACACAGGCAGTGAGCTGCTAGAGTGACAGAGGCAGAGATGTGTATAAGGGACAATTATGTATGTGGGCATTATGGGTATAAGCGGCACTACTGTGGTCATTATGTGTAAGTGACACTACTATTGTGGGCATTGTGTGTAAGGGGCACTACTACTGTTGGAATTGTGTATAAGCAGCACTTATGTGGGCATTATGTGTATAACTGGCACTACTGTGGTCATTATGTGTAAGGGGCACTTCTGTGGGTACTGCATATAAGGGGCACTACTGTGTGGCATAACATGTATAGAGGTTACCATTGTGTAGTACAATGTGAATAAAGGGCACTACTTAGTGATGTAACCTGAGTAAGGGGCATCACTACAGTATGTGGTGTAATATGAATCAGGGGCACTGCATGCGGTGTAATGTGAATAAGATTGTACTCCTGCGTGGTGCAATTTGAATTGGGGGTAAATGTCCCTTTATAAAGTATTGGAAGTAGTGCACTAGTTTATTGTTTGAAGGGTGGTGCCGAAAACACTAGCACTGGTCCTGGTTCCGCTTAATGCGAGGGGGAGGGGGGGGGGGGGGGGTAAATGAGTTCCTCCACCTCTCCAGGATCACTTTAATCCCTGCTACTTTCTCTTTTTTTCATGTTTCGCATACAACTCTTATTGTATTTGTTCCATGGGCGCTGATGTCCTGTTTCTTCCACTTGCCAACTTTTATTTATCTAGATTCAGTACTTCTACATCCACTCTCCTCTATACTGCACATTGTAATGCCACCTAATTTCTGCCCCTGCTGCTTGTTCCATTGCAGACTTATGCCACGTCCTGTAGCTCTTTTATTGTCACCATATTGTTTTGTTATCAGTTCAAACACGTCAGTTGTGTGTTTCACTGTTGTTACTTTGTGTTGTGCCCGACAGGATCATGCAATTGGATGGAGTTATGTCAGCATTGTTGCCACTTTTGGATTTGTGGCTCTGTTTGAGATTGGCCCCGGGCCTATTCCCTGGTTCATCGTGGCGGAGCTCTTCAGTCAAGGTCCCCGGCCAGCAGCCATGGCAGTGTCTGGGTGCTCAAACTGGACAGCAAACTTCCTTGTGGGGATGTTATTTCCCTACGCAGCGGTGAGTAGGACATGCAGTATGGCTTGGTGTTGGTAGAGAGGGGGTGGTAAAGAAGGCACTTGGCTGGATGGGGCAAAAAGTATACAAATTTATGGCAAAGTATAAACGCCAAAAGATGTGTAAGTAAGTACATTATCATATAGGTCAAATGGTGGCAAGCCAAGTTCTTATCTTTGGTCCAGACTGTCGGTGCCTTCATGGTGAATAATTACAAGTTTAGGGGACCTCCATTAAAGACAGCAACATAATCTGTAGATATACTGTATTACAGAATCCACATATTGTAACTTTTTCTCTATTTTTATTTCCATCTCCATAATGCTTTGTTTCTCTGTTATAGGCTGGCTGTGGTCCGTATGTTTTCCTCATCTTCATGGGTTTGCTGATATTGTTCTTCATCTTCACTTTCTTAAAAGTCCCCGAGACAAAGGGCCGGACATTTGAAGAAATTGCTCAGGACTTCCAGAGAACGAAGGGGATGGAACACAGTAGCAAGCGTAATAGTGTGGAATTAACTGGGGTCAAAGTGCCTGAGGGACCAATGGAATGAGGAGAACAGGGGTGACTGACACCTGTCTTACCTCTACTGAACACATTCTAACACGTTTTCCTTAGACGAGCAGAGTCTCAGTGTTGTTGGTGAATTTTGGAGCAGGTTGGAAGAGCAGATGGCCTACTGAAGCATTTGTGCAGAAGATAAAAAGAAAATATGGTAGCTCTGCACGACTCAAGCGATGGGATTACTCTCTGGAGAGTCTATTGGGTTATTACAAGCTGACTCTGGGCAAGACAGCTGGGAATATTCAGTATTCTTATGACTTTTCAGATCTCCAGAATGCACTTTCCTCTTGCAAACCCACATTAGGGCAGTTGCAACGTTGCTGTATGATGCCGCTGAAGCCTGATTTACTACCTTGGGCTAAGGTAAGGTTCCTTAGGGATAATGCGAGGATCGGTGTGGCTTCCCCACTGTTTAACCATCCAGAGCAGTATCAGTCATCATTGCAGCAGACCCAAGACAGAACTGTTCCTTGCTTTAACCGCCCAGTTCCCACTCCGAAATGCCCCTTTCACGCAAAGTGAGATCTGGAAAAGATCCGTTAGGCTCCAAATTGGCCCCATAGTCTCAGACAAACCCTGTGAACAATACTACAGCACGAACCATCGCCAGGACGTGATCCCCGCGGTTACCATAAAATCACTGTATAAAACGTGTGGCATTGCCCAATAACGGAGAACTCCCGCCTTGTTCCTCGTCAGCACGCACCAACGAATGAGTGAAGAGAGCGTATGGAATTCAACAGCCAACTGTATTATTAAAATATTTATTCTAGGTGTATTGTAAAAATATATTTTTCTACATTTTATTTTCTATTTTGCTGGCTTTAAAGATCTCCCTCTTTTTTGGAGAAATGTTACAATAAGCACTTGCGCCCCTTGTCGGAAGCATCGTGATTTGAGAACGTGAATCATTGCCGTTGTTTTAGCCAAATAAATTGCAACATAAATATAATTTACAAGCAGACGCAATAAATAAGAACTCAAATTTTCTCATGAAAAGCGTTTCTCGACTTACTCGAAAATACTTATCTGTTACTTTGTACAGTATCAAGGAAGGTACAGCAGTGACAGAGCTACAGCGTACAGCGCCAATGGCGCGTTCAGTGTATCGGTTATGTTCAAAGGACACCAAAAATATTTTTTGATTAATGACATCTGTTTTATGATTAAAAATCAACTTGCCTCTAAGACAATTTTGTGTTCTCCTAATTGTGTTCTCCAACAGGTACAAATGGACGTTCCAAATGGTCGACATGACAATGATTGACACAAGGTTTTTTATTTTTTTTGTTCCATGTTTTGTTTTGTTTTCATACTTTACCATCCACGTGGATTACGATTGGGAATATTAACCTGTGCCGAGCGCAGCGGTGGCGGACGAGGCACCTTGCCCGAAGCGTTGCGAGTGAAGTGAGACCACGAGGGTACACGTTTCCACTAATTTGGCTTTTACACGGTTTAACATACAAAATGACAACCAAAAAAAAAAAAAAAAAAAGTGTTGACTATTTTTGTGGAGATCATTTCCATGCCGACATTTTCACGGTGTTGACCTTTTCAGGTGTTTATCTTTAACAGGTCGACCAATTGACTCTGGCAACTATGAGACATGCGTCAACTCAGTGACTGTCGACGTAATCATCCACACACAACCGCTGGTACACAGAGAAAAGCCAGTTTATAGCTCATGGGTCTGTTGGAACGAGACATGTTTCTTTGCATACTGGTTTTGACAAGTGGAATGTTGTACACTGTAATTACCAGCGTTATATAATATTGGGGAATGAAGCACATTTATAAGTGGAGCATTCCATTTTTAGATACGGATGAGTCCTCATACACTTTTGCTGTAGCTGCGCCAAATAGCCCAGTTTGGCACATCGCGGACCTTGCAAAAAGCATTAAATCTGCACAGCAAGCGTAAACTGAACACTTGGGGGTCAATCCAACTTGGCAAGTTTGTTTTATGAAACTCACACATATCGCACAAATGTGCACCCCCAGGAAATGTGACATTCAATTAGAGATGCCAATTCGCGGTACGGGGGTTAGGGTACTCAAATTTTCTTTAAAATGTGACCTGGGAGAAGTGTGTGAAAAAGTGGGAGAACCATCCTGGACCGCAACAAAGCAGACACTGAGATTGCAGGACTATATAGAAGGTTGTCAGTGGGCATACGGAAAGCACTGGAGGTTTTCAAACGTTGTCAAATAGATTCATTTTTTTACTTTTTTATTAATGGTGGAAAATGATAGCCAGCAAGTGTTTTTCATCAAAGACTCTCCAGCATTTGGGGTACAGGAAATGTCTGTATAGAAATTGTTTAGTAAGTTTGTAAAAAGTTGGAATAAACAGTTTTAACTGTTATCTGCAAGTTCAAAAAAATCCCTCTCCCATCAATGCAACGGATGGTATCGGATTCCCGGCACTTGAAATGCTGCAACCTAACCCTAAGCCTCCCCGCTTTGTGCCTATCCCGCCTGCGACGGCAGGCTGAGTAAGTTTAAGCTTTCCAAACAACTTTAGGTAATTTGTGACCGCCGCACTGGGAGGTTCTAAAGTCAGTGAGCCAGCATTACTGGAGTGATTGTATAGTTTAGAATAGTATGACTTAAATGATTCGGCTATTGCGGGTGTGTTATTATGCGTTTGACCAAGCTCGTCTTTGATAGTGTGATTGAAGGTGGTGGCTCTCTGTTCGCGGAGGGCCCTAGCCAAATGCCTCCCATGCTTATTGCCCCATTGATAATGACGACTCCGGCATTTGCTATATGAAAATTTAAGCTGATCACGGAGAAGGCTATTAAGAGAAGCACAAGCTTCCTCTAGTTCAACACAATAAGTGGGAGATCTAGATAGTTTGTGGGACGTTTCTAATGATTTAATTTTGGCAAGGTCTGCTTTTTTGTGTGTTTTTTGTTTTTTTCAAAAATGAGCCCAGTTGTATACATGTACCCCGTAGTATACATTTGTGGGCTTCCCACACTGATAATTTAGAAGTGTCTCCTACATCATTAATTTCGATATAGTTATCTATAGCCGATTCTAGTTGAGTTTTGCAATAGGAGACTTGTAGGAGTGTGTCATTAAAACGTCCCGTCCACTGTGTCTTCGGAGATTGATGGAGGGAAAGCTGCAGATAAACGGGAGCATTGTCGGACCAAGTTGTAGGTCCTATAGAAACATCCGATAGGAGATGTAAGTAGTGGTGATTCAAGAAAAGATAGTCTATCCTAGAGTAGGATTGGTGTGCATAGGAGAAGTAAGTGTAGTCTAGGTCTGTTGGGTGGGAAAGTCTCCATACATCCATAAGATGAAAATCTAGAAGGGTATGCCTCAACCTTCCATAGTCCTTCCCAGCTCTACATGAGGAGCTGTTGGAGGTGTCTTTTGTCGGGTCTAAATGCCAATTTAGGTCGCCCCCCACCACTACTACTCCTTCTAAAAGGGGCTCAGCGGACTCAAGTATAGAGGAAATGAAGGACGGCTGTTTTGTATTAGGGACATATACATTTAAGAAAGAGTAGGGTTGGTTATAAATTTTACAATTGACTAACAATCCCCTCCCTTCCACTAGTTTATGTGAAGAGACATTTGTAATAGGGAGATGTCTGGCTATTAGGATAGCCACTCCCAAGGTTTTCCCAGAAGAGTTATTTGACATAAAAATGTGTGGATAGTAATGGCACTTGAGTGAGGGGACGTGCCCAGATCTAAAGTGTGTCTCCTGTAAAAGGGCAATGTCTACCTTATCGTCTCTGAGACATTTGAGTAATTTCGACCTCTTCTCAGGAATATTTAGTCCTTCAACATTAAAAGTAGCGATCTTCAAATTGATGTTGCCTGTCATGGGTGTGAACATATACGAGGACGTACAAGAGAAAGGTTCGGTCCACCGGTTCCCAGGATGAGAAAGAGAAGAGGAAGGGGAAGAGTAAGAAATAGCAACTCAGACGTAGTGCATTGGAAATATAAATCAAAAAGACAAAAACCTAAAACAAGTGGTAATGGAAGATAGACTGCAATTGAGCCAAGAGTGGTTTCCAACCAACCCCTGGTCCAATAAAATCGGAAATGCAGCGTATAGGGGGTAAAAGGGGGCCAGAAACCCCGACAACAAATTAAGTTAACTTAGAAAACATTGAGAATGAACAGATACTAAACAGGGTTCCTAGTGTAGGGGAAACTCCCGACACAAACAGCGGTAATTGTGTTAAACCAATAACGTATATAAACAGCAGGAGAAGTTGAGCCTCTATAAGACGGCTATATACATCTCTAGCAAACCATGAACTAAAGTGTAACAATCAAAAAAGCATATAATAAGCTATGCCATAGAACGAGAGCGGGTAATATTCCAGCAACGATCAGTCTTATGAAGGAAATTCAAGGCACTTCCGCAGGTTGGGACTGTAATGGGGATTTGTGCCTTCTCCTCGAGGTGGAGGGTTGTTGCCAAAGGTCATCTTTGGAGGGAAGTTGTGGGAGCTCTAATTGGCTATGGAACGATTCCCAGTCAGGGAGCTCAATTGGTTGGAGACCGATCGAGGAGAGGAAGGTGGGCAAATCGGCCGGTTTTTGGAGAGTGAAAGTTTTGCCGTTGTGCGTAAGTGGTAATGAAAAAGGGTATCCCCAGCGGTACTTTAAGTCTGATTTGCGCAAGATATCAGTGAGTGGTTTCAATGCCCCGTGTTGTTGGAGGGTAGACCAAGCCAAATCAGGAAATATTTTAATCTTGACCCCATTGAAGACAACGCCATCGAGCTGGCGTGTCTTCCGCACAATGTCTTCCTTTTGCGTGTAGTAGTGGAGTCTATAGATCACGTCTCGGGGTTTTTCCGTAGGAAGGCCTTTGGGGTGCAGTGCTCGGTGAGCTCTATCAAAGAGAATATCAGAATCGGTGTTTAGGCCTAGTAGCTCGCCGAAGATCTTTGTGAGGACGTCGACTAGGCTGGTCGGTTGAATATCTTCAGGGAGGCCTCTGACCCTAATATTGGGGGTAATTCTGAGTTGATCGCAGCAGCAAGTTTGTTAGCAACTGGACAAAACCATGTGCACTGCAGGGGGGGCAGATGTAACATGTGCAGAGAGAGTTAGATTTGGGTTGGTTATTTTATTTCTGTGCAGGGTAAATACTGGCTGCTTTATTTTTACACTGCAATTTAGATTTAAGTTTGAACACACCCCACCCAAATCTAACTCTCTCTGCACATGTTATATCTGCCCCCCTGCAGTGCACATGGTTTTGCCCAACTGCTAACAAATTTGATGCTGCGATCAACTCAGAATTAGGCCCATTGTTCCGTCTCCCGCGATTATCCAAATCCTCGAGGCGGGACTTGAGAGAGTGTATTTCTAGCATTTGGTGGGAGATGACTTCTTTGAAGCGAGAGAGAGCATCGATCGTCATAGACTCATGTTCCTCCAGGGAATCCGTGCGGTCGGCCAATTGGGCCATATGTTAGGTTCCTGGTGCTCAGAACAAGGGAGATGTTCATGAAGTGAGTCCAGAGCACCAGGACGTAACGCTGGGAAAGGGGAATGGAAAGGGAATTGCCCCTGGCGCCCTAACTCTGTTGTCTCACCCGTGCTATCGGAAATCCCTTGCGAGACTATGGTTTCTTGAGCCCTTGGCAGCCACGTTTGAAGGGCGGATTATGTCTGCCCAACTCCGGTGCCCCCCGGTCTTAATGAGAGACAAAGGGAAATCCGAGGCAGAATGATAACAAGAGGACCTCTAACTAAGCAAACAGGCCAGGGGCTACAAGCTAACTAAAAACCTAAAGTATGTGCGGAGAAACCGCCAAAGGAAAAAGAACAACAAAGGAAATGCTGATCACACGCCGACACAATACCTTTGTGTACCGGCGGTGACAGCACAAGCAGAACCCTCTGCAAAACACCAGGGACAGAAACAATAATGGAATACAGCGGCCTAGGCCAACGGACGCGGGAGAGCCGCTACTCACGGAACCGGTACGAATACTGGCAAACGGACAGGAACTTCTAATGCTGCCGACACTGACTCTCAGAACTGGAGGACAGGCAGAATCCCAAACGACAGACTGGTGGACACCAGGAAGCCAGAAGACTTGACCAGGGACAGGCAAAGCCACTGGAACTCAGGGCAGGAACGCCTCACAGCAGGACACGGGATCAGACACAGGAATCGACACAGGGACTGACACAGGAACCAGCTCAAACTTCAAGCAGACTGCAAACCAAGGAATATCACCAGCATCTGTGAATTGCAAACAGCCAGCATATAACAGAGAGGCCTAATTAATAATCCCATGCAGCTGCCCTGTGCATGACTCTAAACTAACAAGATGCAATTAGCAGCCAGGTGAGGCTGAACACATGGGAACAAGCTGCAATTACACAGACTCACCAGCGGCAGCAGACAAGAGTATTCTAAAACAGAGCAACGGGAAATCCTGGCATGCAAGACAACTTTATAAACATAAAATAGGAATGAACCACTACCTGTGGTTCATAACAGTATCCCCTCCTTAAGGGTGAGCTCCGAGCACCCCATGACACCCACGGGGAACATAAACAGAAGTACAGATGTGTCCACTATTACCTTTCTGAAAAAAGTATCATGGCCTGCCGTTCATGGCACGAGATTAGCTTTCCTCTCAAGATATACACAGCGAGCCATGTGTATCTCGTCTGAAATATAGTGCAGTACCACTTTTCAGACAGCAGGTGGCATTTTCAGAAACTGAGTAAGCAGAAAGTCTGATAGAGAGATTCTAGGGGGAGTAGTTCTGACCTGATCCTAGCAGCATTTTATTTGCAAATGGGCAAAACCAATTCAATCCAAAATGATCGCATGCTAGGTTTTTTCGCAGCGGTGCGATCAGGTCGAAACTGCACATGCGTATGCACCGCAATGCGCATGCGCGTCGTACGGGTACAAAGCGGATTGTTGCTGAGCGATGGATTTAACGAAGAATTGATTCGCACAGCAGATCGCAAGGAGATTGACAGGAAGAGGGCATTTGTGGGTGGCAACTGAACGTTTTCTGGGAGTGTTTGGAAAAACGCAGGCGTGTCCAAGCATTTGCAGGGCAGGTGTCTGACGTCAATTCCGGACACGAACAGGCCAAAGTGATTGCCCCGAATTTACGTCAGACACCCACCCTGCAAATGCATGGACACACCTGCGTTTTTCCAAACACTCCCAGAAAACGGTCAGTTGACATCCACAAATGTTTTCTTCCAGTCAATCTCCTTGCGATTGTCTGTGCGAATGGATTCTTCATTAAATCCATTGCTCAGCAACGATCCACTTTGTACCCGTGCGACGCACATGCGTATTGCGGTGCACACGCATGCGCAGTTATGTCCTGATCGCAGCGCAGCGAAAAAACCTAGCTTGCGATCAGGTCTGCATGACCCCATGGTTTTGGCCATCTGCTAACAAAATTGCAGCTATGGGGGGTCATTCCGAGTTGATCGTAGTCCTGCAAAATTTTGCAGGGCTACGATCAGGAACAGAGACATGCGGGGGGATGCCCAGCACAGGGCTAGTCCACCCCGCAGGTCAGTTCCGCCCCCCCCCCCCCCCTCCCCACAGAAGTGCAAAAGCATTGCACAGCGGCGATGTTTTTGTACTTCAGGAGTAGCTCCCGGCCAGAGCAGCTTTAGCGTGCTGGCCGGGAGCTACCCATCGCTACACGGCCCGCAGCGGCTGGTCAGCAGCAGCGATCAGGTCAGAATGACCCCCATGAGCCATATGTGCAGGGCAATTTATCCATCATGCACACGGGAATATCAGCTGCAGCAGCTAATTGTGAAGTATTAATATTTTTCCAATACATCTCTCATACTAACTTCCAACATGTACCTGGCTCAATGTTGCCTATATGTTTGAAAAAATCTTTTCTCTTATGATTGATAATGTGCTGATGGAGAGTTCATACAAACTCCACACAGAGATTCGATATGGAAATTATGATACTAACTAAAAGGCACTATTGATACTTGTCATTTTTTGCAATTGTTTGGTGGTTAAGGTGCGAGTAGAGAGAATTTTTGGTATTTCAATACCGCATATATTTCACTGGGATCCGGTCTGAAGATCGACACTGTCTGCCATACAAGTGGGTGCTGCATCTGTCTAACACAAATCGGTCCAGTGCTGAGGCTGTGTTGCCATAATAAGTCACTGGGTGCTCTGGCTGCCATACAAGTGGGTGCTGTGCCTGTCTGCTACAAATCAGTCCAGTGCTTGGGCTATGCTGCCATAATAAGTAACCGGGTGCTCTGTCTGCCATACAAGTGGGTGCTGCACCTATCTGCCACAAATCAGTCCAGTGCTTGGGCTGTGCTCCATAATAAGTCACTGGGTGCTCTGTCTGCCATACAAGTGGGTGAAGAAAAATGAGACCCAGGGCCTGATCAGCCATAAGGCTGCAGCCTGGATGGACGAGTCCTGGGGGGGGGGGGGGGGGGCAGCGCCTGCACAATAGATGCTTAGGCTCTACCTACTACTGGAAGCTGCAGATTCCATGCAGACAGCATGAAGACAGCCCTTCTAGGAGACAGATGCCAGGGGTATTACTAGACCATTACCCAGCGCTACCCAGAATGAGCATGTAGCCCCCTGGTACTAAGCGGGTGTGGTATTGAAAGTCGACAGTAACTAGGTCGACCACTATTGGTCGACAGTAACTAGGTTGACAGGGTGTCTAGGTCGACAGGGTCTTTAGGTCGACATGTTCTAGGTCGACAGGTCAAAAGGTCGATATGAGTTTTTAATGTTATTTTGGTGTCGTTTTCTTCGTAGAGTGACCGGGAACCCCAATTAGTGCACCGCGGCCCCTCGCATGGCTCGCTTCGCTGGCCATGCTTCGGGCATGGTGCCTTCGCTTCGCTCGGCACAGATTACCGTTCCAATCGTAGTCCACGTGGATCATTAAGTATGAAAAGGTTCAAAAAAAGAAAAACATTGTGAAAAACTCATGTCGACCTTTTGACCTGTCGACCAAGAACATGTCGACATAAAGACCCTGTCGACCTAGACAACCTGTCGACCTAGTTACTGTCGACCAATAGTGGTCGACCTAGACATTGCTGACCTAGTTACTGTCGACTTTCAGTCCGGATCCCTGTAACCCCTATGGCAACAAGCATATGTAACCCCTGGCAACGAGCATGTAACCCCTGACAACGAGCATGTGACCGGGTCCGACTTCCGGTCAGCAGAATCACGGATGCCGGTGGCTTCTCCTCCCACCTCTAGCCTCCAACAGCACCGTGGGCAGCAACATGGACATCCATATGTGCAGGGCAATTTATCCATCAGGCACACGGGAATATCAGCAGCGGCAGCTAATTGTGAAGTATTAAAATATCTCCAATACATGTGGGAGTGCCAGTTGTGTCCTCGGTGCAGAGGTGCAGGTGGTGTAATCAGTGCAGGAGGGCTGGCACTATCCCCAGTGCAGGAGTGTCGGTAGTGCGGGAGATGGCCTCCTTGCACTTGGTTGATGGTACTGAGGACACTTCTGGCACTCCCGCACTGCCAGCACCCCATAACTACTGCAAGGAGGACACCTCCCACACTGCCGACACTGCCGGCACCCCTGAACTCCTGCACCGAGGACACTTCTGGAACTCCCACACTGCCGATACCCCTGAACTCCTGCACTAAGGACACCTCCAGTACTCCCGCACTGCCGACATTGCTGGCACCCCTGCACTGAGGACACTGCCCGCACTGCCAGCACCCCTAAACTCCTGCACTGAGGACACCTCCCACTGCTGGCATTCCTGCCCCGAGGACATGTCTGGCACTCCAACACTGCCGACACCTCTGAACTCCTGCACCAAGGACACCTCCAGTACTCCCGCACTGCCGACACTGCCGGGACCCCTGAACTCCTGCAATAAGGACACCTCCCGTACTCCCGCACTGTCAACACTGCCGGCACCCCTGCAATGAGGACACCGCCAACACTGCCGGAACCCCATGCACTGAGGACACCGCCTGCACTGCCAGCACGCCTGAACTCCTGCAATGAGGACACCTCCTGCACTGCAGACACTGCTGGCACCCCTGAACTCCTGCACTGAGGACACCTCCCACACTGTCAACAATGCTGGCCCCACTGCACCAAGGACACGTCTGGCACTCCCACACTGCCGACACCCCTGAACTCCTGCACTAAGGACACCTCCAGTACTCCTGCACTGTCGACACTGCCGGCACCCTTGCACTGAGGACACCGCCGGCACTGCCAACACCCCATAACTACTGCAAGGAGGACACCTCCTGCACTGCAGACACTGCCAGCACCCCTGAACTCCTGCACTGAGGACACCTCCCTCACTGTCAACACTGATGGCACCCATGCACCGAGGACACTTCTGGCACTCCCACACTGCCGACACCCCTGAACTCCTGCACTAAAGACACCTACAGTACTCCCGCACCTCCAACACTGCCGGCACCCCTGCACTGAGGACACCGCCGGCACTGCCCACACTGCCAGCACCCCTGAACTCCTGCAAGAAGGACACCTCCTGCACTGCCGACACTGCCAGCACCCCTGCACTGGGGATACTGCCAGCACTCCTGCACTGAGGACACCTCAGCAGGAGGAGTCCTGCTATGGAAAACCATTCACTCCCACTGACATCGCTGGGCAGGGGGAAAATGTCTCAGTGTGTATGCGCTGAGTGATTTTCTGCCCAGTGATATCGGTGATCATACAGGCTCAGCAAGATCACTCAGCACACAGAGCTGCACCAGCGATGTGTGCTGAGCGATCTGTCACTGCCCGTGTTCGCAATAGAGAAAACATGGGTGATGACTAGATCTTTCAAGCAAGTGGGTACGCGCATCACTATCGCTATAATCCATACACACATAGCGATTTGTGCTGAATTTCTAAGTGACTCGTCAAATCACTTAGAAAAGCAGCCCAAATTGCTATGTGTGTGTGATCGTATGTAGGTCGTTCTGATGTACAGTATGGCCAGCTTTAGAGTCCAATTCCTAATTGTGTAGGTGTGAAAATCTCAGTGTGAGAGGCCTTTGAAGTACATTCCTTGGGGGATAGAGATACAGCACAGTAACATGTATTCTGGGTGGGGGAAGGGCTGCTGTCCTGGAATTTGAAATGAACAGTGAACTTTTAGCAATTCAGAGCCTCAGTTTATTAATGCAAAAATTGAAGTTATTTGTTACTCAGAACACAGAGGTGAATGAAGTCTAAAGTGACATTAAAGAATAAGTTAATTAAAACCTAATAGTGCTACAAAGTAATGGAACATATTATAACACTTTGCAATGATAAAATAATTCCAAATAAAGAGTATAAATATACTGTAATGATGAAAATGAATGCAAACACTTGGATGCTTTGTACAATCCATACACAATTACAGTATACAGTGTTGCAGAGGTGACTACTTTTTTAAAAAACAATTTTAAAGATTGCATAACAAATGTAATACTAGGGTGAAGTACATGTTGCAGATAAAATATAACAAATTAATTTAAGTAGGTAGTCTAATTTTGATATTTTTAGCATTTGCAGAAATGATGAGTACGATAGGTAAAGGGCCCTTTATGCAAATTCTATGCATTATTCGTTTGCGTACTGTCTTTTTTTATGTGTCGACATATGGCCTGTCGACCAATATTGGTCGACCTAACGACTGTTGACCTTATTGTCGACAATATGACCAATTCCAATTACATGCAGCTGGCTTGTCCATTTCTTTCTATAATCACTGGCAGCACAGAAAATAAATGGTCTACATAATTATTACAGGTCAGGGGGTCGGCTGTGTGGGAGTGCCAGAAGTGTCCTTGGTGCAGGGGTGCCAGCAGTGTTGACAGTGTGGGAGGTGTCTTCAGTGCAGGAGTGCTAGCAATAGATGTGCCGGCAGGGCGGGGGTGTCAGCAGTGTGAAAGGTGTCCTCATTGCAGGAGTGCCAGCAGTGCGGGCGGTGTCCTCATTGCAGTAGTTCAGGGGTGCTGGCAGTGTGGTAGTGCCGGAAGTGTTCTCTGTGCAGGTGTGCTGGCAGTGACGGCAGTGCGGGAGGTGTCCTCATTGCAGGAGTTCAGGGGTGCCGGCAGTGTGGGGGTGCCGGAAGTTTCCTCGGTGCAGAAGTGCCGGCAGTGCGGGAGGTGTCCTCAGTCCATGAGTGCTAGCAATAGGTGTGCCGGCAGGGCAGGGGTGTCGGCAATGCAAAAGGTGCCTTAATGCAGGAGTACCGGCAGTGCGGGCGGTGTCCTCATTGCAGTAGTTCAGGGGTGCTGGCAGTGTGGTAGTGCCGGAAGTGTTCTCTGTGCAGGTGTGCTGGCAGCGTCGGCAGTGCGGGAGGTGTCCTCATTGCAGGAGTTCAGGGGTGCCGGCAGTGTGGGGGTGCCGGAAGTGTCCTCGGTGCAGAAGTGCCAGCAGTGCGGGAGGTGTCCTCAGTCCATGAGTGCTAGCAATAGGTGTGCCGGCAGGCCGGGGGTGTCGGCAGTGCGGGAGGTGTCCTCATTGCAGGAGTGCTGGCAGTGCGGGCGGTGTCCTCATTGCAGGAGTTCAGGGGTGCCGGCAGTGTGGGAGTGCCGGAAGTGTCCTCGGTGCAGGGGTGCCGGCAGTGTCGGCAGTGCAGGAGGTGTCCTTAGTGCAGGAATTCTGGCAGTATCCCCAGTGCAGGAGTGTCAGCAGTGCAGGCAGTGCCGGTGGTGTCCTCAGTGCAGGGGTGCCGGCAGTGTCGGCAGTGCGGGAGTACTGGAGGTGTCCTTAGTGCAAGAGTTCAGGGGTGTTGGCAGTTTGGGAGTGCCAGAAGTGTCTTCAGTGCAGGGGTTCCAGCAGTGTGGGAGGTGTCCTCAGTGCATGAGTTCAGTGGTGCTGGCAGTGTCGGCAGTGTGGGAGTGCCAGAAGTGTCCTCGGTGCAGGGTTGCCAGCAGTGCGGGAGGTGTCCTCAGTCTAGGAGTGCTGGCAGTATCCCCAGTGCAGGTGTGCCAGCAGTGTCGGCAGTGCGGGAGGTATCCTCTTTGCAGGAGTTCAGGGGTGCCGGCAGTGTGGGGGTGCCGGAAGTGTCCTCGGTGCAGAAGTGCCGGCAGTGCGGGAGGTGTCCTCAGTCCATGAGTGCTAGCAATAGGTGTGCCGGCAGGGCAGGGGTGTTGGCAGTGCAAAAGGTGTCCTCATTGCAGGAGTGCCGGCAGTGCGGGCGGTGTCCTCATTGCAGGAGTTCATGGGTTCCGGCAGTGTGGGAGTGCCGGTAGTGTTCTCTGTGCAGGGGTGTCGGCAGTGTCGGCAGTGCAGGAGGTGTCCTCAGTGCAGGAATGATGGCAGTATACCCAGTGCAGTAGTGTCAGCAGTGCGGGAAGTGCCAGCGGTGTCCTCAGTGCAGGGGTGCCGGCAGTGTCGGCAGTGCAGGAGGTGTCCTTAGTGCAGGAATTCTGGCAGTATCCTCAGTGCAGGAGTGTCAGCAGTGCAGGCAGTGCCGGTGGTGTCCTCAGTGCAGGGGTGCCGGCAGTGTTGGCAGTGCGGGAGTACTGGAGGTGTCCTTAGTGCAAGAGTTCAGGGGTGTCGGCAGTTTGGGAGTGCCAGAAGTGTCTTCAGTGCAGGGGTTCCAGCAGTGTGGGAGGTGTCCTCAGTGCATGAGTTCAGGGGTGCTGGCAGTGTCGGCAGTGTGGGAGTCAGGAAGTGTCCTCGGTGCAGGGGTGCCAGCAGTGCGGGAGGTGTCCTCAGTCTAGGAGTGCTGGCAGTATCCCCAGTGCAGGTGTGCCAGCAGTGTCGGCAGTGCGGGAGGTATCCTCTTTGCAGGAGTTCAGGGGTGCCGGCAGTATGGGGGTGCCGGAAGTGTCCTCGGTGCAGAAGTGCCGGCAGTGCGGGAGGTGTCCTCAGTCCATGAGTGCTAGCAATAGGTGTGCCGGCAGGGCAGGCGTGTCAGCAGTGCAAAAGGTGTCCTCATTGCAGGAGTGCCGGCAGTGCGGGCGGTGTCCTCATTGCAGGAGTTCATGGGTTCCGGCAGTGTGTGAGTGCCGGTAGTGTTCTCTGTGCAGGGGTGCCGGCAGTGTCGGCAGTGCAGGTGTCCTCAGTGCAGGAATGATGGCAGTATACCCAGTGCAGGAGTGTCAGCAGTGCGGGAAGTGCCAGCGGTGTCCTCAGTGCAGGGGTGCCGGCAGTGCGGGAGTACTGGAGGTGTCCTTAGTACAGGAATTCAGGGTGTCGGCAGTGTGGAAGTGCCAGAAGTGTCCTCGGTGCGAGAGGTGTCTTCAGTGCACGAGTGCTGGCAGTATCCCAGCGCAGGGGTGCCAGCAGTGTCAGCAGTCAGGGGTGTCGGCAGTGTGGGAGTGCCGCAAGTGTCCTAGGTGCAAAAGTGCCGGCAGTGTTGGCAGTGCAGGAGGTGTCCTCAGCGCAGGAGTGCTGCAGGCATCCCCAGTGCAGGGTTGACGGCAGTGTGGGCAGTGCCGGCGGTATCCTCATCGCAGGGGTGCCAGTGACTTACTTACCTGCTGCATCGTTTTCAGCCTGTTTGGTCCTGGCTCTGACGTCAAACACCCGTTCTGGACATGCCTGCATTTCTCTCACCACGCCTGCGTTTTTCTTACCACTCCCCGAAAACGGCTGCAAACGGTGAGTTGATGCCAAGGAACCCCCTCCGCCTGTCAATCTTCGTGCGATCGTTGCAGCAATCGCTTTTTTCGGTTCCAGCGTCGTTTCCCGGCGACAGCCGTGCGTGCGCATAGCGGCCGTCGCGCATGTGCAGTAGGGACCCGATTGCAGCTGTGCGAACGACGACACGCTGCGATTGGGTCGTAAAGACCCCCTAAGTCCAGAACTACTTAGAAACTGCACAACATTTTTTACCATAACAGGCCTGCACAAGTGATCAAAACCTTGGTATGGGAAAAAAAACAACCCCCATAGGCGGAGGTTAGTTGGTCGCACGGACTGCAAAATGCAGCTTCGTCTGATCAACTCGTAATGAGGCCCTTTATTTGGAAATATTTTATCATTGCAAAATCTTATAATATGTTCTTTTACTCTATAGCACTAAGGTTTTTATTAACTTATTATTTAATTTCACTTTAGACTTCATTCACCTCTGTGCTTTGAGCAACATACTGTATAGTAAGCAGGGATGTGCCCACCGCACTTCACTGATAGTAACATCCCCCAGCCAGGATAAAATCTGTACCCCCCAAGGAGTCTACTTCAAAGGCCTCTCACACTGAGATTTTCACACCTACACAATTAGCAATTAGACTTTAAAGCTGGCCATATTGATTACAGTGTCTATTTAACAGCAATATTAGTGCAAAGCTATGTTACGTGATGCACTGGCCACCCAGTGGTGAAACTATGAATTGTCACGAATTGTCACGGCACAATATGACGGCACAAAAACACAAGGAATATATGTCTTGCCAAATTTACTACCATGGCACTCTTTTCAGAAAGGTAATAGTGGACACATCTGTATAACATGAAATACAGAACAAAACTGCAAAACAGGAATGAGCCACAGCCGTGGCTCATAACACCATATCAGATTGGATAGTGGCAACCTCTTGCCTAATGGTTGTGAGAAGACGATTCTCCAGAGATTGGAAATCTTGCTTTGTAGGCGGCGACTTGATATGTAAAAGTATCTCACTAATCTCCTTATTGGGAAAAGAGTCCGGTGTAGAGGGAGTGCCTCCAGAGTTAGACATGTTTCCTGAAGAGATGTAGGGAGATATGGCGTTAGGTGTAGAGCCTCGAAGAGCGGGGTCAGGAGTAAGTTGGGGAATGAAGAAACTGGCGAAGGTCAGAAGTTGATCTCCTGGGATTTTTCGGGGTCCCTTCCAGCTTAGTTTTAGATTTTTTGTTTCTCACCATAGAGCCGGCCAAGATAATACCGTATTATTGGTCTAGATCAGGATGATATGGTGCGCAGTGAATGTGTCATATGATGCAGATAGTCGTCGTTGCGAACTGGCCCCCACGTGGCTCAAGCCAACGTCATCATTGCAATTGCGGCATGAGGACAATCAAAACCCAGGCCCGGGCCTCCACATAATACAAAATACACTAATCCTCATGGATAAGGACTGCAAGGTATATAAAAGGACACAAAGTAAAGCGTCTTTTTTCCCCCCATTTTTCCCCTCAAAAGTTGATTAGAGAAATCGTCCCAGTGCAGTGTCACAACTCAGGCCGCCACAAGATGGAGCACTTCTCCTATCAGTGTGTGGTAGAGGGAGAGTCACCAGCATTAGTAATGGAGGGCAGAGATAAAGATTAAAAAAAAAACAACTGTTAGTGGAGGGCAGGTGCCACACCAGTGCTTAAAGTGGTCCTAGAGAGGTGGTGGAACTCACCCCCCACCCCACGGCGCCCATGAAATAAAGGTATTGCGCGCGCCGTAGGCGCGCGCAGCAAAAAGGGGGTGTGGTCTCAAAAAGAAAGGGGCGTGGTCACACAATAGTAATAATGCCCCCAGTAGTAGTACCCAAGTGGAAATTTTGAAGTGGGGGTATGGAAAAGTGAAGGGTGCAATTATGTGCGCGCCAAAGGCGCGCGCACTCCTGAGAGGGGGCGTGGCCACGCAAAAGGGGGCGTGCCCTTCAGTGTAGTTTACCACACCATATACCCCTTATACACATTATGCACCACAATAGTAGGACCCCTTTCACATTATAGCTCACAGTATGAGCCGAAATTCACATTTATACCACACAGTATGAGCCACATTCATATTACACCACACAGTATGAGCCAAATTCACATTACACCACACAGTATGAGCCAAATTCACATTACACCACACGGTATGAGCCGAAATTCACATTACACCACACAGTATGAGCCGAAATTCACATTACACCACACAGTATGAGCCGAAATTCACATTATAGCACACGGTATGAGCCGAAATTCACATTATAGCACACAGAATGAGCCAAAATTCACATTATAGCACAGAGAATGAGCCGAAATTCACATTATAGAGTGACAGGGAGAGTGACAGCAGGGACATGGAAAGTGACAGCAGGGACATGGAAAGTGACAGCAGAGGAATACAGTAGGGACTAGGGAGAGAGAAAGGCAGCAGGTTAGATTACCTGTTTAGCAGCGGCGGTGGTCTGCGGTGCTGTGGATGAGTAGGCTGTGGTAGGCGTGACGTGGAGGAGGCTGTGGGCCTCGGAGATAGTGCGGAGGAGGAGGCTGTGGGTGCGCAGAGGTCCGAGGGCGGGGCGGCAGAAGAGGCTGAGGGCGGCTGCAATGGATCTGGAACCAGGCTGGCTTTATTATCCCTGCCGCCGCATCGAGCTCCTGTGACCACGGCGCTAATATTTCAAAACTGCTGCGGACCGGCAGCCAATCAGCGACAGATTTGAACTAGTAGTGCCGCGGTCACAGAAGCTCGATGCAGCGGCAGGGATAATAAAGCCGGCCTGGTCCCAGATCCGCTGCAGCTGGGAGTCTGGAACCTGGGCTTCCAGTGCGGCGGCGATGGTAGGGGCGGAGCGACGGAGGGAGGACCGGGAACGCAGCTTCTTTGTCGGCCCATACAGTAATGCCCCCAGCAGTAGCATCCCTTATACAATGCCCACAGTAGTAGTGCCCCTTATGCAATGCCCCCAACAGTATTGCCCCTTATGAAGTGCCCCCATTACAATGCCCTCATTAGCTGTGCACCCCATCAGTAATGCCCTTAATGGTAATGCCCCTGTGTAGTATTGCCCCTAGTCGTTTAGCCCCTGTAGTTTAGCCCCAGTAGTCATGCCCATACTGGTAATGCCCCTGCAGTTATGACCCCAGCAATTTACTCCCCCCCCCCTCTAGTTTAGCCTCTGAGTGGTAATGCCCCCAGTAGTTTTGCCCTCATGTAGTTTGCCCCATGTAGTTTAGCCCCCAGTGGTAATGCCCCCTGCAGTTGTGCCCCCAGTTGTTTAGCCCCTGTAGTTTAGCCCCCATGTAGTTTGCCAAAGTTAGTAATGTCCCCAGTAGTTTGCCCCCTTGTAGTTATACCCCCAGTAGTTTAGCTCCTGTAATTATGCCCCCTTGTAGTTTAGCCCCCAGTAGTAATGCTGCCAGTAGTTTGCCCCCTTGTAGTAATGCCCCCAGTAGTTTGCCCCCAGTAGTTTGCCCCAGCAGTAAAGCCCCCCAGTAGTTTGCCCCCAGTACTAGAGCCCCCCAGTAGTTTGCCCCTCTGTAGTTTGCCCCAGTAGTAAAGGCCCCCAGTAGTTTGCCCCCAGTACTAGAGCCCCCCAGTAGTTTGCCCCTCTGTAGTTTGCCCCAGTAGTTTGCCCCGAGTACTAGAGCCCCCCAGTAGTTTGCCCCAGCAGTAAAGCCCCCCAGTAGTTTTCCCCCAGTACTAGAGCCCCCCAGTAGTTTTCCCCCAGTACTAGAGCCCCCCAGTAGTTTGCCCCTCTGTAGTTTGCCCCAGTAGTAAAGGCCCCCAGTAGAAACGCCTGTGGTACACATATAGGAAGGAGGGAGGGAGGGAAAGAACTATACTTACCTAGCCCCGCTCCCGCCGCAGTCCTCTCTCGCCGCCCGCTCCTCTGCACTATGAGAGAGACGTCATGACGTCTCTCCCATAGCGCGCACTGACAGAGCCGGAAGCCGGAGCTCAGTACTGAGCTCCTGCCTCCGGCTGCCGCTGCGGAGAGGGAGACGGGCGCCCGCTGGTAACGCGATCTCAGCGGGCGCCTGGCATCTCCCTGCAGCGCCGCCCGGGACATCGGGTTAGGTGAGCTGGGGGAGGCGGAACTGCGTTCCGTCTCCTGGTGGAACTGACGGAACGCAGTTCCGGCTCACTTTAACCCCTGTGCCACACAATATAACACAATATATTCTCCGCTTTTAAGAGATTAATGGGCAAGTCCCCAGGGCAGGCTAGGAGTATAGTTGCAGGGTGTAAAATGGCCACCGGGCGTCCTAGTGCCGTCTGCGCTGCAGGTCGCGGCAGTCTCAGGTCAGCCTCTCCCTAGGCAGTCCAGCGGTAGCTGGGTCAGCAGCGGGCGAGGCAGGGATTCACGGCTTCAGTCCGCCGCAGCGGGGGGATCTGGCCGGGCAGGAGCGGAAATCGAGGTCCTGGTCCGGGGTCGACAGCAGGCCGCAATCCACGGGAGCTCCGGTGGCTGCTCTCTGATTCCGTGGCGCACGCCGGACCAGGAGGCAACAGGGGTGTGACAAGAGGTAATCAGGCGTCCCGTGTATTTAGAAGGCAGGGGGTAACGCCAGATAGGGGAGAGCTCACAGGATCCGTGCCCTCTCTCTTCAACAGCCAGGCCACGCCCCCAAGTCTAAGCTTTCCAAGCCTTGCAGTCGCAGTGTGGCTTCCGAGGCCAAAGAAACTGCGTCTTGCCACGCAGTCCTTGGCCTTGCAACTCCCGGAAAAAGGGGGCGATGCGACCCTGTTTCCAGAACGACGGCCAATCCGTTATTTAACCAATTTGTCTGAGCGACAGGTTTTGTCCATTTTCCAGTGTTTGGGAGCAAATGAACGAGTGTCATTAGCTCTTATCCATTACTAGATATTCATTCCAACCACAGATGATCTGCCAGATAATTGTATAGTGATTGCCCAGCATAAGAGTGCTCCTGGAAGAGTGTTTTTTATCTGTCTCTCTCCATTAATTTGCTTAGTACATAGACCCCTGAGTCTAAATATGGCTCTGATGCTAGCAGACGCGGCTTTTTACTAATGCCAAGTACTGCCGCGCCTCATCTGAGACTTTGCACGTGTGTAAAACCAGTTCTTATGTGGGTAAAGTCACAGTGCAACTACTCTGGTACACTGTGAGTGGCTTTTTTTGCTGTATCTACGATACGACAACAAGGTACTCAATTCCTCTTGGAGTGTCCCAGTTATGCCAGGCACCTGCACAATATAATGTAAAGATGCTCCGTGTAAGAGGACACATCCGTATACACATATAGACACACACACACACACACACACACACACACACACACACACACACACACACGAAGGGTAAAATCATGCTGCAGTGCAGGTGGGACAGATGTAACATGTGCAGAGAGAGAGTTAGATTTGGGTGGTTTGTGTTCAAACTGAGATCTAAACTGCAGTGTAAAAATAAAGCTGTTTAACATTTGTGGGCTACATGCAAAAGCAGCCAGTATTTACCCTGCACAGAAACAATATAAATGTATTTCCTCCCCTTGCATTGTCCCATGGTTTGTTCTAGACACAAAGTGGTTTTTCTGCCTTCCTTCCAAATCCGAAGCAGGCCCTATGTCTTCATGGTACAAAGCTTTCACTTTTTAGTACAATTTCCAGAGATGCTAGGGTAGCAATGTTACCATTCTCGGGGTCTGAATCTTAGTAAATGTCCTGCTCGCTACAACCCATAGGGGTCAGAAAGAGAACCAGTGCTTTGCAGCACGGAGCTGGTGGTCTCTGGGAGAGAGGGGGGCCTTATTGTGGCCTGCACCCAAGGAGGCACTAACACTGCACTGATCAGCCGAGGGCTGGAACATATTCTAATTATTTTCAAATATAAGGATACTTTTATATCTAGCATACAGGTGTAGCAATGGGAGCACCATGGCACCAAGATATGCAAATGTCCTTCTTGGTTTTTGGATCTATGGTAGTATTTGTGGTAATAACCAATATGGTGACTTCAGGCTTCATTATCGTTGATCAACAATATAGATGTGTCCTCTGTGAATGCTGATTATTTTACAGGACAGAAAGCTATACCTTATTTCACCAAAATTCAAGCCGCTGCGGCCACTGTATTTAACCTTTCACCTTCGTACTGTTTACGCTCCTTACGTACACAAGATCGTACCGTGTGCACACTCTGTGTACCTACGCCGAATGGGCGTAGTAACTACCAGTGATATGCACCGGAAATATTTCGGGTTTTGGTTTTGGATTCGGTTCCGCGGCCGTGTTTTGGATTCGGACGCGTTTTGGCAAAACCTCCCTGAAAATGTTTTTTCGGATTCGGGTGTGTTTTGGATTCGGGTGTTTTTTTTACAAAAAAAACTCAAAAACGGCTTAAATCATAGAATTTGGGGGTCATTTTGATCCCATAGTATTATTAACCTCAATAACCATAATTTACACTCATTTTCAGTCTATTCTGAACACCTCACACCTCACAATATTATTTTTAGTCCTAAAATTTGCACTGAGGTCGCTGGATGACTAAGCTAAGCGACCCAAGTGGCCGACACAAACACCTGGCCCATCTAGGAGTGGCACTGCAGTGTGAGGCAGGATGGCACTTCAAAAAAATAGTCCCCAAATAGCACATGATGCAAAGAAAAAAAGAGGTGCACCAAGGTTGCTGGATGGCTAAGCTAAGCGACACACGTGGCCGACACAAACACCTGGCCCATCTAGGAGTGGCACTGCAGTGTCAGGCAGGATGGCACTTAAAAAAAATAGTCCCCAAACAGCATATGATGCAAAGAAAAAAAGAGGCGCAATGAGGTAGATGTGTGACTAAGCTAAGCAACCCAAGTGGCCGACACAAACACCTGGCCCATCTAGGAGTGGCACTGCAGTGTCAGACAGGATGGCAGATTTAAAAAATAGTCCCCAAACAGCACATGATGCAAAGAAAAAAAGAGGTGCACCAAGGTCGCTGGGTGGCTAAGCTAAGCGACACAAGTGGCCGACACAAACACCTGGCCCATCTAGGAGTGGCACTGCAGTGTCAGGCAGGATAGCACTTCAAAAAAATAGTCCCCAAACAGCACATGATGCAAAGAAAAAAAGAGGTGCACCAAGGTCGCTGGATGGCTAATCTAAGCGACACAAGTGGCCGACACAAACACCTGGCCCATCTAGGAGTGGCACTGCAGTGTCAGGCAGGATGGCACTTCAAAAAAATAGTCCCCAAACTGCACATTATGCAAAGAAAAAAAGAGGCGCAATGAGGTAGCTGTGTGACTAAGCTAAGCAACCCAAGTGGCCGACACAAACACCTGGCCCATCTAGGAGTGGCACTGCAGTTTTCTAGCGAGAGGATGAGTGCTTCCATCCTCATGTGAATCTGAACCACTAGCCATAAACATTGGCCACGGCCTCAGCCGTTCCTTGCCACTCCGTGTCGTAAATGGCATATTGGCAAGTTTACACTTCTCCTCAGACGCTTTAATTTTGATTTTTGGGTCATTTTACTGAACTTTAGTTTTTTGGATTTTACATGCTCTCTACTATGACATTGGGCATCGGCCTTGGCAGACGACATTGATGGCATTTCATCGTCTCGGCCATGACTAGTGGCAGCAGCTTCAGCACGAGGTGGAAGTGGATCTTGATCTTTCCCTATTTTACCCTCCACATTTTTGTTCTCCATTTTTTAATGTGTGGAATTATATGCCAGTATCAATAGCAATGGCCTACTACTATATATACTGCGCACAACTGAAATGCACCACAGGTATGGATGGATAGTATACTTGACGACACAGAGGTATGTAGAGCAGTGGCCTACTGTACCGTACTGCTATATACTATATACTGGTGGTCAGCAAACTGTGCAGAACTGAAATGCACCACAGGTATGGATGGATAGTATACTTGACGACACAGAGGTAGGTAGAGCAGTGGCCTTCTGTACCGTACTGCTATATATTATATACTGGTGGTCAGCAAACTGTGCAAAACTGAAATGCACCACATGTATGGATGGATAGTATACTTGACGACACAGAGGTAGGTAGAGCAGTGGCCTTCTGTACCGTACTGCAATATATTATATACTGGTGGTCAGCAAAATTATGCACTGTACTCCTACTATATACTACAATGCAGCACAGATATGGAGCGTTTTTCAGGCAGAGAACGTATAATACTGGTGGTCACTGGTCAGCAAAACTCTGCACTGTACTCCTCCTATATAATACTGCTGTTTCCCAGTCCCCACAATAAAGCAGTGTGAGCACAGATATATGCAGCACACTGAGCACAGATATGGAGCATTTTTCAGGCAGAGAACGTATAATACTGGTGGTCACTGGTCAGCAAAACTCTGCACTGTACTCCTCCTATATAATACTGCTGGTCCCCATTCCCCACAAAAAAGCAGTGTGAGCACAAATATATGCAGCACACTGAGCACAGATATGGAGCGTTTTTCAGGCAGAGAACGTATAATACTGGTGGTCACTGGTCAGCAAAACTCTGCACTAAACTCCTCCTATATAATACTGCTTGTCCCCAGTCCCCACAATAAAGCAGTGTGAGCACAGATATATGCAGCACACTGAGCACAGATATGGAGCGTTTTTCAGGCAGAGAACGTATAATACTGGTAGTCACTGGTCAGCAAAACTCTGCACTGTACTCCTCCTATATAATACTGCTGGTCCCCAGTCCCCACAATAAAGCAGTGTGAGCACAGATATATGCAGCACACTGAGCACAGATATGGAGCGTTTTTCAGGCAGAGAACGTATAATACTGGTGGTCACTGGTCAGCAAAACTCTGCACTGTACTCCTCCTATATAATACTGCTGGTCCCGAGTCCCCACAATAAAGCAGTGTGAGCACAGATATATGCAGCACACTGAGCACAGATATGGAGCGTTTTTCAGGCAGACAATGTATAATACTGGTGGTCACTGGTCAGCAAAACTCTGCACTGTACTCCTCCTATATAATACAGCTGGTCCCCAGTCCCCACAATAAAGCAGTGAGCACAGATATTTGCAGCCACCTGAATAAAACTGAGAGGACGCCAGCCACGTCCTCTCACTATCATTTCCAATGCACGAGTGAAAAATGGCGGCGACGCGCGGCTCCTTATATAGAATCCGAATCTCGCGAGAATCCGACAGCGGGATGATGACGTTCGGGCGCGCTCGGGTTAACCGAGCAAGGTGAGAAGATTCGAATCTGCCTCGGAACCGTGTAAAATGGGTGAAGTTCAGGGGGGGTTCGGATTCCGACGAACCGAACCCGCTCATCACTAGTATCTACACAGTTTGCACACACAGGCCTACACGCTGTTAGCACAATGCAGCAGCCCGAGTGGCTGTAAATACGCTTTAAACCTTAGCAAGGAAATGGGACACGACACCAACTGTATTTCAAAACTATGTTGGGGTCCAACTCACCAACGGTTATTTTACTAACAGGGGGTTACAAGAATAATACAATAAGAGAAAAAGGCTACAGTCAATGGTACATACGTTTGTTCGCCTGCGCTTTCCGGTCCGGTCCTCAATCACCAAGGTAGATGATCTTCAGAGATTGTGTATGACCAGGCCTGCAGCTGTCTTTTTATACATTTGTCCAAAACCTAACACAATGGAAGCTGTAATCTCTTTGTCTATTGGACACTGGGATGGTCATTTACAGTACAGGAGAGGTTATAGGTCGGTTTAGGTGGGCGATGTCTGGTCCAGGTGCACTTGCAGATGTTCTCCACTGGGTTCCCGCCGAATATCAGGAGTACAGTAAATACAGTTGATATTAATATTCTGCTCCTGCGCATAACTATACACAGGAGCGTGCGATCTTCTGCAAACTAACACCGGAATATTGCTCTTAAAATACCCTACAGCTGGATACCAAACACCACCTCCTAACCTAATTCTGTCCCCTCCTATCCTGTAAAGGTGAATCCCTTTGTTATCATACCCTTTAAGCAACTGTAAATCGCTGGTGCGGTGTATGTGGGCTATGTGTACATTGTGCCCTATGTGGATTAAATATGTGATGTGTTTTTATGGCTTTTCCATGCAATTACAAATACTACCGTAATTACTCATACCACGCGCTAATACGCAGGACCGCGGGAGCAATTATACGCAACCTGCGAGTATGCGCACGCACGACAGAACAAGTACACGCATGGAGGCCAACTGTGTGTAGTTTGTACGTGATGTGTATTCTGAAATATTTTCTACTTCGACACCTCTTACATCCTTGCTACAGTCACACTAAACAGCCCTTTAAGTCACGTCATGCCGTGGGTAACGCTGAGTGTCTTTTTTTCCGCAAAGATGCGTCTTAGTTGCAAAGTAATGCATTAGGACGCACAAGCAGATCCTGCTGATTAAAATTATTTGTGGCATGCCTATATTCTGTGTGTAATTGCATCTGTATCTGCATCCAAAATGCCACGTTACAGCGTTTTCCAGGAAACACTGCAGCAAAGCATTTTGTATGCAGATACAGTCACACACAGAATATAGGTATGCTGCATATCATTTTAATCAGCAGAAGCGGATTGTGCATCCTATTACATTACTTTGCGACTAAGATGCATTTCCGCGGGGGGGGGGGGGGGGGGGGGGGGGGAGAAAGACAATCTGAGCTACCGAGTCACATGACACTCAAGCGTTATGTGTGAAGATGAAAGAGGACACATCTGTATTTGGCTGATATAGGCAGATGATGAGAAATCTTTGGAAGAGTATAATATATTTCATTTGCATGCTCACGATATAGTTAAGGTCTGTAAACTATTAACGAAAACTTTTTTTTTGGGGGGGGGGGGACTGAAACACGAAGATCATTTACATGTTATTAGCCAATATAGTTTTTATTTTATTTTTTGCTTTTTTTTACAAAAATATCCAGAATAACCAATTTATGAACATACACAGAAATCACCCCTGGAATAGTGACTTTGATGTTCTGGCTGAGGTATTTTTTTAAGTATTTTTTGGAAAGATAATCTAACTTGAAATTTGTTAATTAAACAAAATATTAAATTGATGCCTTAGATCTGGATGTTTTACGTCACAGAACTGGTGCAAGTCTAAACCATAAATTACAAACCAATAAAAATGTAATAAAGGTTTATTACGAAATATAATTGGGCCATTAATTTATATTTAGAAAACATTGGACAACCCATTCAACATTCTTCTTTTGGAGTCAGAATCGGAGACAATTTTGGGTGGAGTCGGAGGCGGTGGAAATGCACCAACTGCGACTCCAGCTTGAAAATTAAAACGTATTATTACATAAATATCTGTGACCACATGAATGTACAATGTCTATGACGCATCATTCCCCATTTGCCAGGTACTCCTCCAGAACGGTCTTATGCGTGATCATATCTTACAGAAAATAAAGGCTAAAAATGGCAGAAGGAAAATACAATAAACAATGTAGTAATCAAAGGTTTGTAAGTAGAGGCCAGCCTGTTAAAATGATCAAATATTCTGTTTGTCTTAATGTATATATTCTTTACTGTTGGTATATCCCATGTGTTACGAGCCGCAGCTGCTCGTCTCCCTGAGTCCCAGTCGTTGCTTGGTGACCGGGACGTCCTAGTACTTCCGCCTGGCGATCCCCGCTGGTTGCTAAGCAACCAGGGCGCCGGTCGGCTGGGAGGAATGCTGGGTACACTGTTGCCTAGCAAATGAGTGCCTTTTGATGTATTTGAAGCGCTGCAGCTGCATTGAATTTGTAATTACTTTGACACTCCCAGTCTGGCTCTCTTCATTGGTGCACCCTGCTTATAAGACAGTCAGTCCAGCTTTACCTTGCTGGTTATAGTTTGTGCTTAGGTATAAACTGCTGGTCCATGTTCAGGTGCCTAGACCCAGTACTCATCCTGTGGATACTCTGCTGGATTCCCTGCCTGACTTTAGTCAAGTACCTGCCTATAGTACATACTGCACCTACATCCTTTTCCAGTGTGTGTAACCCCTTGTCTGACTCCTCAGTGTTTCCTTGTCTCAGCTTGCAAGATATACCACCTGCACTGTGCTTGTGTATCATCTCACTGTGCCTCATCTGCCCTCGTTGAGACCCCGGTCCAGTTCTAACTTTACCCTCTGTGTGCCTGTGGTGTCCATACTCTTCCTCAGTCTTTTTCCAGCATAATATCCTTTTATCTCTAGCATACTGTGTAAGCCCCAGAGGTTTAAGTCCAGGCAGCAACCTAAGTACCGGCGTGCACGTGGTGCACTAAGAGAACAGGGGGGAGCTGTTATTGGCAGAAGATCCTCTCACCGGCTGTAGTGGTCTCACACAATAGTGTGGGAGTTCCCTTACACCATTTTTCTGTTAAAACCCTTTTTATTTATTTGTATTAAATACCTAGTTTGTTGCATATTTACTCTCATTGGAATGCTGACAAGGTTTTCTAGTTCAGAAATGTTATTAAAATATATTTTAGGTTCAATTAAAATGAGTAAGCCTGATGACTTACATGGTGATGATGAAAATGCCTTGTGCTACCATTTTAATACAATACAAACATTATGTTACTAATTAATACACATGATATACATTTGTCATTCATGAAGAAGCCAGGGTCAGAGTTGGACAGTAATAAAACTGAGGTGTCTGAGTCAAAGGTTTGGCATACTGACTCTATCCTGATAAGAGGAACATTACTATTAAAAATCATATAGCCCTTTTAATAAAAATAATGCTAATAGTATACCATAAATAAGTGGTTCTAGATTTAAAAATATGTGCATGCAATATGTGTTGATACAGTTTTGATTTGTCCAAGGGGTAAAGTGTATCATGACACATACAAATTACATACAATGATGGCATGCCAGCACTGAGTTTGATTATAGTAGATATTATTAGTATACAATAATCACTTTAAACAGTAGATGGCAGTAGTACTCTAAGCACAAAACATTACCTATACATGCCATTAACATTACACATAGCTTACATTATGATAGATATTGCATATACATTCCAACAAAATAAAGGACAAATCATAGTCTGTTTCAGACTATTTCTGAATTGTCCAAGCTAGTCTAAATGATGGACTGGAAAATAAAAGCATTTATTTATCTTATCTCACCAATGTTGAAGTTTTAACAGTACAAGGATTCCCATATAAAGTTAAAATACAATGACTTAATTCATGTAGTGTTTATTAAAAGCAGAACATACAGTATATAAATATATGTAGGTATTTGTGCTTTAAAGATTTTATTGTAATTATACCTACTGTAACAGACTAGGGACTAGAGTCAGAGTCCACTAAGGGAAAAGAAAACGAGTTTTATGGTAAGAACTTACCTTTGTTAAAACTCTTTCTGCGAGGTACACTGGGCTCCACAAGGAATAGACATAGGGGTGTAGAGTAGGATCTTGATCCGAGGCACCAACAGGCTCAAAGCTTTGACTGTTCCCAGAATGCACAGCGCCGCCTGCTCTATAACCCCACTTCTCTGCACAGGAGCTCAGTTTTTAGTTAACCAGCCCAATGCAGTAGCAGGAAAAGAGACGACAACGGTTAGTAGCCACAAACACCACACTCTCACGACAGGAGAAGTGTCAGCGGCTAATGCCATACCAACCCAAAGAAGCTAAGTGCGTCAGGGTGGGCGCCTTGTGGAGCCCAGTGTACCTCGCAGAAAGAGTTTTAACAAAGGTAAGTTCTTACCATAAAACTCGTTTTCTGCTGCGGGGTACACTGGGCTCCACAAGGAATAAACATAGGGGATGTCCTAAAGCAGTTCCTTATGGGAGGGGACGCACTGTAGCGGGCACAAGAACCCGGCGTCCAAAGGAAGCATCCTGGGAAGCGGCAGTATCAAAAGGCATAGAACCTTATAAACGTGTTCACAGAGGACCACGTAGCCGCCTTGCACAATTGTTCAAGGGTCGCACCACGGCGGGCCGCCCAAGAAGGTCCAACAGACCGAGTAGAATGGGCCGTAATGTGAGCAGGAGCTGACAGACCAGCCCTCACATAAGCATGTGCAATCACCATTCTAATCCATCTGGCCAAAGTTTGCTTGTGAGCAGGCCAGCCACGTTTGTGAAATCCAAACAGCACAAAGAGAGAATCAGATTTCCTAATAGAAGCAGTTCCCTTCACATAGATACGGAGAGCCCATACCACATCCAAAGACCGCTCTTTGGGAGACAAGTCAGGAGAGACCAGGGCCGGAACCACAATCTCCTGATTAAGGTGGAACGAAGATACCACCTTAGGTAAATATCCGGGACGAGTTCAAAGAACCGCCCGGTCACAGTGAAAAATCAGATATGGGGAACTACAGGACAAAGCACCCAACTCCGACACTCTTCTAGCTGAAGCAAAATCCAGCAGAAACACCACCTTAAGGGAAAGCCACTTAAGCTCAGCTGAACCAAGAGGTTCAAACGGAGACTCTTGTAACGCCTCCAAAACCACCGACAAGTCCCAAGGAGCCACAAGCAGAACATAGGGAGGCTAGATACGCAACACGCCCTGAGTAAAGGTATGCACATCAGGTAAAGTCGCAATTTTTCTCTGAAACCACACCGACAAGGCAGATATTTGAACCTTGAGGGAGGCCAGACGCAGGCCTAAGTCCAGGCCCTGCTGAAGAAAAGCCAACAACTTGGCTATACTAAACTTGGAAGCGTCATAATCGTTAGATGCGCACCAAACAAAGTAAGAATGCCAGACCCTATAGTTAATCTGAGCCGAAGCTGGTTTCCGGGCCCACAACACAGTTTGAATGACCGCCTGAGAAAACCCTTTAGCCCTTAAGACGGCAGCTTCAAGAGCCATGCCGTCAAAGACAGCCGGGCTAGGTCCTGGTAGACACAGGGGCCCTGAACGAGGAGGTCTGGGCGTTGTGGAAGTAGCATTGGACGCTCTGACAATAGGCCTTGCAGGTCTGAGAACCAGTGCCGTCTGGGCCACGCTGGAGCTATGAGAAGCAGAATTCCTTTTTCTTGCTTGAACTTCCGAATTACCCTGGGCAGGAGTGACACCGGAGGGAGCACGTACGGCAGACGAAACCTCCACGGTACCGCCAGCGCATCCACGAATGCTGCTTGAGGATCCCTTGTCCTTGCTCCGAAGACCGGAACCTTGTGATTGTGTCGAGACGCCATCAGATCCACGTCTGGAAGGCCCCACTTTTCCACTAGGAGTTGAAACACTTCTGGATGGAGGCCCCACTCGCCGGCATGTACGTCCTGACGACTGAGAAAGTCCGCTTCCCAATTCAGGACTCCCGGAATGAATATTGCCGATATGGCCAGTAGATGGCGTTCTGCCCAATGTAGAATCCGTGAGACTTCCTTCATTGCCAAACGGCTTCGAGTGCCGCCTTGATGATTTATGTAAGCCACTGTGGTGGCGTTGTCCGACTGCACTTGAACAGGACGGTTCTGAATTAAATGCTGGGCTAGGTTCAATGCATTGAAGACCGCCCGCAATTCCAGAATGTTGATTGAGAGGAGGGACTCCTTCTTGGTCCACCGACCCTGAAGGGAGTGTTGCTCCAGCACCGTACCCCAACCTCTTAGACTGGCATCTGTCGTCAACAGGACCCAGTTGGATATCCAAAAGGGACGGCCCCTGCACAATTGTTGGTCCCGGAGCCACCAGAGCAGCGACAGACGGACCTCCGGAGTCAATGAGATAATTTGAGACCTGATCCGGTGAGGCAGGCCGTCCCACTTGGCTAGAATCAGCCTCTGGAAGGGACGAGAATGGAATTGAGCATACTCCACCATGTTGAATGCTGATACCTTCCTGTCCTGAAGCTTCAGGACTTTCTCCTGACACAAGAACAACCTCTGGTTGTGAGTGTCCAATAGCCACCTATGGCCTTGTAGAAACCGGACCGTCATATCCAGATGACGCAGGAGAAGTTCTGGGGAATTTGCCAGGATTAACAAGTCGTCCAGATACGGCAGTATCCTGACCCCTTGACGGCGGAGTACCACCATCATCACCGCCATAACTTTTGTGAAGACTCACGAAGCCGTTGTTAAACCAAAAGGTAACGCCCGAAACTGGTAATGGAGGTTGCCAATAGCAAACCTCACGTATTGCTGATGTGACGCTGCTATAGGAATATGCAGGTAAGCATCCTGTATGTCCAGGGAGACCATGTAGTCCCCAGGTTCCAAGGCCAGAACTATAGAGCGAAGGGTTTCCATACGGAACTTGGAAACCTTCACAAACCTGTTCAATGCCTTGAGGTTGAGAATGGGCCGGGAGGACCCATTCGGTTTCGGGACTAGAAACAGCGGAGAATAGTACCCCCGGCCCCTCTGCGCAAGAGGCACCTGTACTACGACTCCTGTATCCAGGAGGGTCTGTATCACCGATTGCAGAGTGTTTGCCTTTGTCTGGTCCAACGGGACGTCTGTCTGGCAAAATCGATGAGGGGGTCGGTTTTTGAAGGCTATGGCATAACCTCTTGTGACGACTTCCCGTACCCAGGCATCTGAAGTGGTCTTCAACCATTCCTGGGTATACCCTAGAAGCCGGCCCCCCACCCTGGGATCCCCCAGGGGGAGGCCCGCCCCGTCATGCGGCAGGCTTATCGGCCTTGGAAGCTGGCTGACGGGCCGCCCAGGCTCTTTTTGGCTTTGGCTTACCAGGTTTGGAAGTGCGGGCCTGCTTGTTGTACCCCTGACCTTTTGCTTTACCTGAAGGACGAAAGGGGCGAAAGGAAGTACCTTTAGCCTTCGACACAGAAGGAGGGGTACTTGGCAGACAGGCAGTTTTGGCAGTAGCCAAGTCAGCCACTATCTTATTTAAGTCCTCCCCAAACAGAATATCTCCCCTGAAAGGGAGTACCTCCAGGGTTTTTCTAGAGTCCAGATCCACAGACCAGGATCTCAGCGACAATATCCGGCGAGCCAGGACTGACGTAGTAGAGGCCTTGGCTGCTAGGATACCGGCATTAGAAGCCGCCTCTTTAATATAGCGAGAAGCTGTGACAATATATGACAAGCATTGTCTAGCATGGTCAGAAGAGATTTCAGCTTCTAACTCCAAGGCCCATGCTTCAATAGCCTCTGCAGCCCATGTTGCTGCAATAGTGGGCGTTTGTGCAGCACCCGTGAGGGTGTAGATCGCTTTAAGACAACCCTCCACACGTTTATCCGTAGGCTCTTTTAGAGACGTGACAGTAGTGACAGGTAGAGCTGAGGAAACCACCATCTTAGCCACATGTGAGTCTACTGGAGGAGGCGTTTCCCAATTCTTAGACAGCTCTGGCGCGAGGGGATAGCGAGCCAGCATCTTCTTTTGAGGCACAAACTTCGTACCCGGGTTTTCCCAGGGTTCCTGACGTATATCCACTAGGTGACCAGAGTGAGGTAAAACTTGTTTAACCACCTTCTGACGCTTGAACCTATCTGGTTTCTTAGGAGGGCCTGATGACTCTGGATCATCCGTAATCTGTAGAATTACCTTAATAGCCTCCAAAAGATCAGGAACATCCACATGTGAACTACCCTCCCCATCAGCAGTATCTGAGTCAGAACCTGTGGGGTCAGTGTAAGTGCCGTCTTCATCAGACGAGGTGTCAGTGACAGCAGTGGATTGTGAGGAGACAAGCGCTCGCTTAGAGGACCTCTTGGACTTAGGTGAGCGATGGTCAGAATTTCTTGTAGTCAGGGACTGGTTCAACTTCTTCAATTGAGCAGATAAATCGTCCGCCCACGGCGGGTTAGCTGCAGGGACCACATAAGGTTATACCGGCATTGGGGGACCCATAGGGGGTGTTAGTTTATGAACTAGCGTATGGAGAAGCGTGGAAAAAGCAGCCCACGGTGGGTCATTATGTACCTCCGTTGCCACAGTCCCACTGGGGGGCAAGGAGCCCCCAGAACCAGAGCCCACAGCTGCTATATTCCCCTCATAGTGATCTGTGGCTTCAGCAACAGCGGCAGTGTGTTCAGCCCCAGAACCGTTACCCTCAGAAGCAGACATGATATAACTTGCAGTATCAGGTAACACAGTACAATTGGCAGCAGCACAATACCTCTTACCCAAACCCCTGCGCAGTGTAGTCAGCACTAGCAGAGATAAAGGAGAGATATGGTGACTAAATACAGAGAAAAATACGTATTAAAGTATATCTTTGTGAAAATCCTATATCAGATAAAACCTGACGCACCAAGCCCCCTCAGGTTATAGAATATAGGGATAGCAAGTTGAGTGAAAGACACGAAATGGACACCACTCAGCTATCAAATGCACACACAGATAGTCACAGTTTGTACAATGCAGAGGTTATTACTAACAATAATACTGCACTGGACTAGCTTTTATATATATATATATATATATATATATAGCTATATAGTCAATAGATCTAACACTACACAGTAAGAACTGGATGTATATCACAGGGTAATTGTACTAGAAAACCCTGACTAAATGCACTCTTTCTTAACTAGCACTGTCTAAAAAGGCAGGTAGAATACTTAAGTGTCTTGTAAAGTCACAGCACTGACAACCAGGCAGCTTTACACAGGAGGATTTGCCCAAGCAGTCCCAGGAACAGTGAAGCTGAGGGATAATGGCGCCCAGACACTGACAGGGAGTGAGGGAGAGACAGATATGCAGCTCCAGGGCGGGAACATTTGCTGGAAATGGCGCCCTGGGGCTGGGGGAGGAGCTTCAGGTCTAAGCCTTATCCCCCTGCTGGCAAAACCACCGGGTACCATGGGCTACTGAAAATGGTTTAGAGAGAAAACCTGACCTGCACCCATGCCCTGGTGATCTAGTGGGATCGCCTGTACTGCAACAGTGTCCACCGCCAGCGCGCACGGCCCACCTCCCACTGACCACGCCGGATCGCAATAAAGACCGGGTCCCGCGAGCGGGACCCACTCACCACCTCCCGAAGCACGGCCACGCGATCCCGGAGAGCCAAAGTCGTGTGTGCCTGACGTGAAGAAAACCGGAGCCTCCTGATGTAGTTACCCGGCAACCAGGGCTTGGGAGTGTACAGCTCTGCTGGGGAGAGCTGGAGCTGCAGCAGTGAATGTCTTCTGACATTTACCACCGCTGCTGCCCTTGAAGACTTCACTTTTTTCTTCATAAAAAGCTCTTCTTAGGTCTGCCTGGAGCAGCCCCTCTGTTATGTGCCTGCTTACTGCAGCACCAACTACAAAACTGAGCTCCTGTGCAGGGAGGCGGGGTTATAGAGGAGGCGGCGCTGTGCATTCTGGGAACAGTCAAAGCTTTGAGCCTGTTGGTGCCTCGGCTCAAGAACCTACTCTACACCCCTATGTCTATTCCTTGTGGAGCCCAGTGTACCCCGCAGCAGGAAGACAGACACATATTGTACAGGCTTGCTGGACTCTAGACTGGTTGAGACAGCCAGGTTTGGGATACAGTCAAAAAGATCAATGCAAAGGGATGAAGCAGAGGCAACCTTGAGGATGAGTCAGTGACAGTATAAAGGTTGAGGATTCTGGAAAGAAGAATGCAGCAGCAAATACAATGACTGGCTGAAGCAGAGTAATCAGGCAAGGAGGAAGGGCCAGAACCTGGTTTAAATAAGAAGTCACAGATATGGAACTAGAACATTCTAAAAAAAAAAACCCCAACAGTCTGAGTTAATCACAGGACAAGGTGAGGAGCTGGTCAACAGTCCAAATAGCTCAATCAGCAGAGCAGCAGTATCCAGAAGCAGGAGCCCTGATAGCATACCTCCCAACTGTCCCGATTTTCGCGGGACAGTCCCGTTTTTTGGGGACTGTCCCGCTGTCCCACCCGCCGGCCGCAGTGCCCCGCGGTGGGGGGGGGGGCAGTTGGGAGGCTCTGTCTGTCGCTGCCCTACTTAGCAGAGCAGCGTCTATTCACTGAAGTCAGAGGGAGAGGGGGCATGCCAGCGGCTCACAGAGCGCTGGGCATGCCCCCTCAGTGACAAAAATGGGGCGTGGCTCACGATTGTGGGTCCTACCGATAGCCCCGTTTCCTTAGGCCACACCCCTTTTTCGGGAGCATGTGTCCCCCTTTAGAAAGAAGAAATGTTGGGAGGTATGTGATAGTAGTCACCTCTTTCCAGAATGTCCTCTGAGTAATTCAGGAGATGGCTAAAACTCATGGTCAATCTACAAGCTTGAAAGTTTCCTGAGGGTTGCCAAGACTTTTCTTCTGGACTGTATACCCTCTGTATTACCAGATATTGGGGGTGATTCCGAGTTGTTCGCTCGCTAGCTGATTTTAGCAGCATTGCACACGCTAAGTCGCCGCCCTCTGGGAGTGAATCTTAGCTTAGCAGAATTGCGAACGAAAGATTAGCAGAATTGCGAATAGAAATTTCTTAGCATTTACTGAGTAGCTCCAGACCTACTCACAAATAACGATCAGTTCAGTCAGTTTCATTCCTGGTTTGACGTCACACACACGCTCAGCCACTCCCCCGTTTCTCCAGACACTCCCGCGTTTTTCCCTGAAACGCCTGCGTTTTTCCGCACACTCCCAGAAAACGGCCAGTTTCCGCCCAGAAACACCCACTTCCTGTCAATCACACTACGATCAGCAGAACGATGAAAAAAATAAGATTTTACTTACCGGTAAATCTATTTCTCGTAGTCCGTAGTGGATGCTGGGGACTCCGTAAGGACCATGGGGATAGACGGGCTCCGCAGGAGACATGGGCACTTTAAGAAAGAATTTAGGTTCTGGTGTGCTCTGGCTCCTCCCTCTATGCCCCTCCTCCAGACCCCAGTTAGAGAAACTGTGCCCAGAAGAGCTGACAGTACAAGGAAAGGATTTTGGTAATCCAGGGCAAGATTCATACCAGCCACACCAATCACACCGTATAACTTGTGATAAACTTACCCAGTTAACAGTATGAACAACAACAGAGCATCAGGTCAACCCTGATGCAACCATAACCTAACCCTTATTGAAGCAATAACTATATACAAGTATTGCAGAAGAATTCCGCACTTGGGACGGGCGCCCAGCATCCACTACGGACTACGAGAAATAGATTTACCGGTAAGTAAAATCTTATTTTCTCTAACGTCCTAGTGGATGCTGGGGACTCTGTAAGGACCATGGGGATTATACCAAAGCTCCCAAACGGGCGGGAGAGTGCGGATGACTCTGCAGCACTGATTGAGCAAACACAAGGTCCTCCTCAGCCAGGGTATCAAACTTGTAGAACTTTGCAAAAGTGTTTGAACCTGACCAAGTAGCTGCTCGGCAAAGCTGTAATGCCGAGACCCCTCGGGCAGCCGCCCAAGAAGAGCCCACCTTCCTAGTGGAATGGGCCTTAACTGATTTTGGCAGCGGCAATCCAGCCGCAGAATGAGCCTGCTGAATCGTGTTACAGATCCAGCGAGCAATAGTTTGCTTTGAAGCAGGAGCACCAAGCTTGTTGGAAGCATACAGGACAAACAAAGACTCTGTTTTCCTGACCCTAGCCGTTCTGGCTACATAAACCTTCAAAGCCCTGACCACATCAAGCAACTCGGAATCCTCCAAGTCAGTATTAGCCACAGGCGCCACAATAGGTTGGTTTATATGAAAGGATGAAACCACTTTCGGCAGAAATTGTGGACGGGTCCGCAATTCTGCTCTATCCGCATGGAAAACCAGATAGGGGCTTTTATGTGACAAAGCCGCCAACTCTGACACACGCCTAGCCGAAGCCAAGGCTAATAGCATGACCACCTTCCACGTGAGATATTTCAACTCCACCGTTTTGAGTGGTTCAAACCAGTGGGATTTCAGGAAACTCAACACCACGTTAAGATCCCAAGGTGCCACTGGAGGCACAAAAGGGGGCTGAATATGCAGCACTCCCTTTACAAACGTCTGAACTTCAGGTAGAGAAGTCAACTTCTTTTGAAAGAAAATGGATAGGGCCGAAATCTGGACCTTAATGGAACCCAATTTTAGGCCCAAATTCACTCCTGACTGTAGGAAGTGAAGGAAACGGCCCAGCTGGAATTCCTACGTAGGGGCATTCCTGGCCTCACACCAAGCAACATATTTTCACCATATACGGTGATAATGTTGAGCTGTCACATCCTTCCTAGCCTTTATCAGCATAGGAATGACCTCATCCGGAATGCCTTTCTCTGCTAGGATCCGGCGTTCAACCGCCATGCCGTCAAACGCAGCCGCGGTAAGTCTTGGAACAGACAGGGCCCCTGTTGCAACAAGTCCTGTCTTAGAGGAAGAGGCCACGGGTCCTCTGTGAGCATTTCTTGCAGATCTGGATACCAAGTCCTTCGTGGCCAATCCGGAACAATGAGTATTGTTCTCACTCCTCTTTTTCTTATTATCCTCAGCACCTCGGGTACAAGAGGAAGAGGAGGAAATACATAGACCGACTGGGACACCCACGGTGTCACCAGGGCGTCTACAGCTATCGCCTGAGGGTCTCTTGACCTGGCGCAATACCTCTGTAGTTTTTTGTTGAGGCGGGATGCCATCATGTCCACCTGTGGCAGTTCCCACCGACTTGCAATCTGTGCGAAGACTTCCTGATGAAGTCCCCACTCTCCCGGGTGGAGGTCGTGTCTGCTGAGGAAGTCTGCTTCCCAGTTGTCCACTCCCGGGATGAACACTGCTGACAGTGCGCTTACGTGATTTTTCGCCCAGCGAAGAATTCTGGTGGCTTCCGTCATTGCCACCCTGCTCCTTGTGCCGCCTTGTCGGTTTACATGAGCCACTGCTGTGACGTTGTCTGACTGAATCAGAACCGGTTGGTCGCAAAGCAGGGTCTCCGCTTGACGTAGGGCGTTGTATATGGCCCTTAGTTCCAGGATGTTAATGTGAAGGCAAGTCTCCTGACTTGACCACAGACCTTGGAAATTTCTTTCCTGTGTAACTGCTCCCCACCCTCGGAGGCTTGCATCCGTGGTCACCAGGACCCAGTCCTGAATGCCGAATCTGCGGTCCTCGAGAAGGTGAGCACTCTGCAGCCACCACAGGAGAGACACCCTGGCCCTGGGGGATATGGTGATTAACCGATGCATCTGAAGATGTGATCCGGACCACTTGTCCAGTAAGTCCCATTGAAAGGTCCTCGCATGGAACCTGCCGAAGGGAAAGGCCTCGTATGATGCCACCATCTTTCCCAGGACTCGAGTGCAGTGATGCACTGACACCTGTTTTGGTTTTAATAGGTTCGTGACCAGTGTCATGAGTTCCTGAGCTTTCTCTATCGGGAGATAAACCCTTTTCTGGTCTGTGTCTAGAATCATGCCTAGGAAAGGCAGACGAGTCGTAGGAACCAACTGCGACTTTGGAATATTTAGAATCCAGCCGTGTTGCCGTAACACTTCCAGAGAAAGTGCTACGCTGATCAGCAACTGCTCTCTTGATCTCGCTTTTATGAGGAGATCATCCAAGTATGGGATAATTGTGACCCCTTGCTTCTGCAGGAGCACCATAATTTCTGCCATTACCTTGGTAAATATTCTCGGAGCCGTGGAGAGACCAAACGGCAACGTCTGAAATTGGTAATGACAATCCTGTACCACAAATCTGAGGTACGCCTGATGAGGTGGATAAATGGGGACATGAAGGTATGCATCCTTTATGTCCAGAGACACCATAAAATCCCCCCCTTCCAGGCTTGCGATGACCGCTCTCAGCGATTCCATCTTGAACTTGAACCTTTTCAGGTACATGTTCAGGGATTTTAAATTCAATATGGGTCTGACCGAACCGTCCGGTTTCGGGACTACAAACATGGTCGAATAATAACCCCTTCCTTGTTGAAGGAGGGGAACCTCGACCACCACCTGTTGAAGAAACAATTTGTGAATTGCAGTTAACACTATTTCCCTCTTGTGGGGGGAAGCTGGCAGGGCCGATCTGAGGTATCGGTGAGGGGGTATCTCTTCGAATTCCAGCTTGTATCCCTGAGACACAATATCTATTGCCCAAGGATCCAACTGGGAGTGAACCCACTCGTGGCTGAAATTTCGAAGACGTGCCCCCACCGGGCCTAGCTCCGCCTGTGGAGCCCCAGCGTCATGCGGTGGATTTTGTGGAAGCCGGGGAGGACTTCTGTTCCTGGGAACTAGCTGTGTTGTGCAGCTTCTTTCCTCTGCCCCTGCCTCTGGCAAGAAAGGACGCACCTCGGACTTTCTTGTTTTTCTGTGATCGAAAGGACTGCATTTGATAATACGGTGCTCTCTTAGGCTGTGAGGAAACATATGGCAAAAAATTTGACTTTCCAGCAGTAGCTGTGGAGACCAGGTCCGAGAGACCCTCCCCAAACAATTCCTCACCCTTGTAAGGTAAAACCTCCATATGCCTTTTTGAGTCAGCATCACCTGTCCATTGCCGAGTCCACAGGACCCTTCTGGCAGAAATTGACATAGCATTTATTCTAGAACCCAGTAGACTAATGTCTCCTTGAGCATCTCTCATATATAGGACAGCGTCTTTAATATGCCCCAAGGTCAACAATATAGTATCCTTAAAAAAAGGGGGATAGAGGACTGCGCTTGTAAGCCTCACTCGATATACAAAGCTGCTATATGGGAGAAATTAGGATTTCCACTACCCTCACAGCTAATACAAAGGACAAAAAGAGATGTCTCCCAGCACTAGTTTTATCAAGTGTATTCTCTATAATTCAACAAGAAATGTTACATGACACCAAGGTTATTTCAAAGTAAGTGTAAACTTTATTTCCCTAGCATAAAGCAAGGCATAAGAAGTGAACCATATAGGTTCCTTGTTTCTATCAATAAGATCAAAAGAACAATAATAACTAATAAAATAGGGGTCGGTGGTTCCTAATACCGGTATACACAACAATCACATACAACAAAAAACATATATACATTTTTTTTTATAGTTTAAAAAAAAAATTGTATAAAAAACCAGTGATACACTTGGTGAGCGTTTTACTCACTGGACAAGTATTAGTAATCCTCAAAAATAGCAGTGATCAGTCTTAGGATATGGTAGAAAAGTGCTATTGTAGAATCACCAAAAATTGTCCCATCAGGTTTCCCTGATGAAACCAGCCAAAAAATAACACAGTCCTTTTGGTAAGGAAGTAGATAGGTCACTCCCAATTGAATAACCAGGTGTTCAATCCTTAGTTTAAGTGAAGGTGAAGTTCAAACCACTTACTTCAATTTTATAAGAGGTATATGAACGGGTGTCTGCCGGCAGACTGTAGCTGGTTGCTCCACGATCGACTAGTTTCGCCTGTCTCCGCAGGCTTCCTCAGGATGGCTGAGCATATCCATTACCCCGTTCTTTATACTTCCCTAGTGCGTCCGTCGTCATGGTAACCAGGTCTTCCTGCACGCTCTGTGTCTGTTCCGTCGCACCGGTCGTCATGGTGACCCGACTCCCCTCATGCGTCCATCGTCATGATCACAGGGTCTTCCTGCACGCTCAGCGTCTGCTCCGTCGCGCCGGTCGTCATGGTAACCCGACTTCCGTCTACGTCACCAACGTGTAGATTCCAGTAGTCATAGTAACCAGGACCGCTCGTATCTCGCGATACTGTCCTCTTCTCCAGCTGTTATGCCCATTTCTGGCTTTCACACTCCAAGTCAGACATTATAGTAGCAAAACACTTCCGCCTTTTCCGACCACGATTATTAATAGACGTTGCCTAGGTAACTATAGATAATTCCTCCTTGTTAGATATCGGTTTAGAGGTCAGGATATCCTGTTTATTAGTGGATTGTATGAAAAACCATATTTTTTTTTTTATATATAAGTTTAAAAACACGGATCTTTATATAAAAAAAAAAAACTCACAAAGGGGACATAAACAAACAAAACAAACACAGAACAAGAACACAGTGCCCCGCCATGGAGGGAGCAAACCCAGATAGTCAGAGTTCTATTACCCCCCCCAATTCACTCAACGTGTATCCTAGCTTGACGGGCAAACAGATCCTTTTATTTACAATAAATAAACCTCATTCTTTTAAGAAGGGGGAAAGATCCCAATCTATATTAAGGCCCTTAGGTATCAAAGTTTCTAATTCAAAGATGGTTCTCGCTTCTTCTTTCAAGAGTGCATTGTTCCAATCCCCTCCTCTCCAAGATCTATGTACCAACTTTATTCCAATAAATTCTAGAGCCGTAGGATCACTGTTGTGTACCTTAGTAAAATGTACAGGGATATTGTGGTTATCTTTATTTGTTCGGATATTATTTAAATGCTCATTAATCCTTGTGTTAAGACAACGGTAGGTTTTCCCCACGTATTGTAACCCACAGGGGCATATTAACAGATAAACCACCCCTTTCGAGATGCACGTGATTTTATCTTTTATTGCATATTCTTTCCCTGTACTGTTCGACTTGTATTTATCAATACGTTTTGTAGAAATGTTCTTAGTTTTTCTACACACTACACAGTTATTACACCTATAGAATCCAGACTCTGTTTCTTTTAGCCAAGTGTCCCCTCCTTTCCTGTCATTCTTACAGTAGCTCCTAACCAGGTTTGTCTTTAGGTTGGGTGCTCTTTTGTATATTATTTTTGGTTTCACGGGCAGAATTTCTCTGAGGTCATCATCAGTGGTAAGGATGTGCCAATGTTTATATATACTTTCTTCGAGAAGTCTCCGTTGACTTGAGAAGCCCGTCAGGAAGATAACGTCTTGTTGTTTCCCTTTGCTTTTCTCTTTATACTGAAGGAGGTTCGTTCTGGCCTCTTCTCCCACTTCATCCTTGCTTTTCTCGAGGTCACTCCTTCTGTAATTTTTCTCTTCAAATTGTTCCATCAGGTCTTTAACCTGTATCTCATAGTCCCGTCTTTTGGAGCAATTTCTTCGAAGTCTTTTCATCTGTCCTTTCGGGACATTCGATAACCACTTTGGGTGGTGGTTACTCCTGAAGTTTAGGAAGCTATTGCAATCTACCTCCTTTCTGTAAGTTCTTGTTTCAATCTTATTTCCCTCAATAAAGATATTTAGATCCAGAAAGTTGATGCTTTCATCACTCACCTCGCTTGTGAATTCTAGATTATATAGGTTATCATTTATCTTAGTGATGAATTGTTCGAAGTTTTCTTTCGTCCCATTCCAGATGATGATCACATCATCTATATATCTTGCCCATAGGGTAAGATTCTGAAGATATTCGTTATTAGCCCATATAAACTCGTTTTCCCATTGAGCGAGGAAGAGATTAGCATATGAAGGTGCAAAGTTAGTGCCCATAGCAGTCCCTTGAATTTGTTTGTAATAGTTACCCCCATACCAAAAGAAATTGTGTTCTAATGTAAACTTGATACCCTCCATAATAAAATTAATCTGGTCATTCTCCATCCCGGACTCCTTGGTAATGATTTTCCTAACATTCTCCATTCCTTGATCATGTCGAATAGAGGTATATAACGACTTAACGTCACATGTAGCTAACAGGAAACCTTCTTCCCATACCACCTTATTTAGTATATCCAGAATTTGTATTGTGTCCTTAATGAAGCTCTGCTGTGTGATAACCAACTTTTTCAAGAAGACATTGATGTAGCATGATAGATGTGAGGTTAGTGACTGAACCCCTGTAACGATTGGCCTACCCGGAGGGGTATCTTTGTCCTTGTGGATTTTGGGTAAATGGTAAAACACTGCCACCTTGGGATGTTCAGGATATATATACTTAAATTCGTCCTTAGTAAGGATTCCTTTTATTAATCCCTCTTTTAAAGTTTTTTCTAGCTCCTTCTTGTAGTCTTCCATTGGATTCTGTCGTAGTGGTTGGTAAGTGGAAGTATCCATCAACAGCCTCATACATTCTTCATCGTATTTCTCTTTATCCAAAATGACAATCCCCCCCCCCCTTTATCAGCTTCTTTAATCACAATTTTGTCATTTTGTTTCAAACTTTTCAGGGCTTCTTTTTCTTTTATACTCAAATTCCATTTCTCTGATGTTCCCACCCTCCCTGGGATTCTTTTTATATCTTCTTCTACCAATTTCTGGAACGTATTGAGCAGATGGCCTTTGAGGTGCGAGGGATAGAATGTAGATTTCCCTTTCAAACCTGAGTGTTTGAAGGGGTTAGGTTCGGTTGTTATTTCAACTATTTTTTCCCGTTCTTTACGTTTAAAGAATTTCTTCAATGTGATACTCCTAACAAATTTCTGGAGATCCACAATCGTATCAAACTTATTAAGGGTATTTGTGGGGGCAAATTTCAAGCCTTTCTTGAGGACTTTAACCTCAAAGGGAGTTAGTTTGTGGTTACTTAAGTTGAATAACCCCTGCGCAGGGTTTTTTTGTTGTTTTTCCTTTGTTTTTTCGTTTGTCCGGTTTTTTGTTCCCCCACGTTTTCCTCGTTTTCGGATGATGAACTTCTTTTCCGTCGTCTTCTTCTTTTCATACTTAAGTCTGGAGTCCTCTTTGGAATTGCTCCGAGGTCTTGTGAAGTGTTGTTTTGTTGTTGTTGAGCCAGTTCTAAAAAAGCATCTAGAAAAGCTTCTGTTTCATCAAGCTCCTCCTCCTCAACTATTCGATTTCTATCTTCCAGAACGGTTTCTTTCCTTTGTGTAGAAAAACTAAGAAAATTTCTACAAAACGTATTGATAAATACAAGTCGAACAGTACAGGGAAAGAATATGCAATAAAAGATAAAATCACGTGCATCTCGAAAGGGGTGGTTTATCTGTTAATATGCCCCTGTGGGTTACAATACGTGGGGAAAACCTACCGTTGTCTTAACACAAGGATTAATGAGCATTTAAATAATATCCGAACAAATAAAGATAACCACAATATCCCTGTACATTTTACTAAGGTACACAACAGTGATCCTACGGCTCTAGAATTTATTGGAATAAAGTTGGTACATAGATCTTGGAGAGGAGGGGATTGGAACAATGCACTCTTGAAAGAAGAAGCGAGAACCATCTTTGAATTAGAAACTTTGATACCTAAGGGCCTTAATATAGATTGGGATCTTTCCCCCTTCTTAAAAGAATGAGGTTTATTTATTGTAAATAAAAGGATCTGTTTGCCCGTCAAGCTAGGATACACGCTGAGTGAATTGGGGGGGTAATAGAACTCTGACTATCTGGGTTTGCTCCCTCCATGGCGGGGCACTGTGTTCTTGTTCTGTGTTTGTTTTGTTTGTTTATGTCCCCTTTGTGAGTTTTTTTTTTTTTTATATAAAGATCCGTGTTTTTAAACTTATATATAAAAAAAAAATATGGTTTTTCATACAATCCACTAATAAACAGGATATCCTGACCTCTAAACCGATATCTAACAAGGAGGAATTATCTATAGTTACCTAGGCAACGTCTATTAATAATCGTGGTCGGAAAAGGCGGAAGTGTTTTGCTACTATAATGTCTGACTTGGAGTGTGAAAGCCAGAAAATAAGATTTTACTTACCGATAAATCTATTTCTCATAGTCCGTAGTGGATGCTGGGACTCCGTAAGGACCATGGGGAATAGCGGCTCCGCAGGAGACAGGGCACAAAATAAAAGCTTAAGGATCAGGTGGTGTGCACTGGCTCCTCCCCCTATGACCCTCCTCCAAGCCTCAGTTAGGATACTGTGCCCGGACGAGCGTACATAATAAGGAAGGATATTGAATCCCGGGTAAGACTCATACCAGCCACACCAATCACACCGTACAACTTGTGATCTGAACCCAGTTAACAGTATGATAAACGCAAGGGAGCCTCTGAAAAGATGGCTCACAACAATAATAACCCGAATTTTTGTAACAATAACTATATACAAGTATTGCAGACAATCCGCACTAGGGATGGGCGCCCAGCATCCACTACGGACTATGAGAAATAGATTTATCGGTAAGTAAAATCTTATTTTCTCTGACGTCCTAGTGGATGCTGGGACTCCGTAAGGACCATGGGGATTATACCAAAGCTCCCAAACGGGCGGGAGAGTGCGGATGACTCTGCAGCACCGAATGAGAGAACTCCAGGTCCTCCTCAGCCAGGGTATCAAATTTGTAGAATTTAGCAAACGTGTTTGCCCCTGACCAAGTAGCTGCTCGGCAAAGTTGTAAAGCCGAGACCCCTCGGGCAGCCGCCCAAGATGAGCCCACTTTCCTTGTGGAATGGGCTTTTACTGATTTTGGCTGTGGCAATCCTGCCACAGAATGTGCAAGCTGAATTGTACTACAAATCCAACGAGCAATCGTCTGCTTAGAAGCAGGAGCACCCAGTTTGTTGGGTGCATACAGGATAAACAGCGAGTCAGATTTTCTGACTCCAGCCGTCCTGGAAACATATATTTTCAAGGCCCTGACAACGTCAAGCAACTTAGAGTCCTCTAAGTCCCTGGTAGCCGCAGGTACCACAATAGGTTGGTTCATGTGAAATGCAGAAACCACCTTAGGTAGAAATTGAGGACGAGTCCTCAATTCCGCCCTGTCAGAATGAAAAATTAAGTAAGGGCTTTTATATGATAAAGCCGCCAATTCTGACACACGCCTGGCTGAAGCCAAGGCTAACAGCATCGACACCTTCCATGTGAGATATTTTAAGTCCACAGTGGAAAGTGGTTCAAACCAATGTGACTTTAGAAAACTCAACACCACATTGAGATCCCAAGGTGCCACTGGAGGCACAAAAGGAGGCTGTATGTGCAGCACCCCTTTTACAAATGTCTGAACTTCAGGTACTGAAGCCAGTTCTTTTTGGAAGAAAATCGACAGGGCCGAAATTTGAACCTTAATGGACCCTAATTTTAGGCCCATAGACAGTCCTGTTTGCAGGAAATGAAGGAAACGACCCAGTTGAAATTCCTCTGTAGGGGCCCTCTTGGCCTCACACCACGCAACATATTTACGCCAAATGCGGTGATAATGTTTTGCGGTTACGTCCTTCCTGGCTTTGACCAGAGTAGGAATGACTTCTTCTGGAATGCCTTTTTCCCTCAACCGCCATGCCGTCAAACGCAGCCGCGGTAAGTCTTGAAACAGACAAGGCCCCTGCAGTAGCAGGTCCTGTCTTAGAGGTAGAGGCCACGGTTCGTCCGTGAGCATCTCTTGAAGTTCCGGGTACCAAGTCCTTCTTGGCCAATCCGGGACCACGAGTATAGTTCTTACTCCTCTCCTTCTTATGATTCTCAGTACTTTTGGTATGAGAGGCAGAGGAGGGAACACATACACTGACTGGTACACCCACGGCGTTACCAGAGCGTCCACTGCTATTGCCTGAGGGTCCCTTGACCAGGCGCAATATCTGTCCAGTTTTTTGTTTAGACGTGACGCCATCATGTCCACCTTTGGTTTTTCCCAACGGTTTACAATCAGGTGGAAGACTTCTGGGTGAAGTCCCCACTCTCCCGGGTGAAGGTCGTGTCTGCTGAGGAAGTCTGCTTCCCAGTTGTCCACTCCCGGAATGAACACTGCTGACAGTGCTATCACATGATTTTCCGCCCAGCGAAGAATCCTTGCAGCTTCTGCCATTGCCCTCCTGCTTCTCGTGCCGCCCTGTCTGTTTACGTGGGCGACTGACGTGATGTTGTCCGATTGGATCAACACCGCCTGACCCTGAAGCAGAGGTTTTGCTTGACTTAGGGCATTGTAAATGGCCCTTAGTTCCAGAATGTTTATATGAAGAGATGTTTCCATGCTTGACCACAAGCCCTGGAAATTCCTTCCCTGTGTGACTGCTCCCCAGCCTCTCAGGCTGGCATCCGTGGTTACCAGGATCCAATCCTGAATGCCAAATCTGCGGCCCTCTAGTAGATGAGCACTCTGCAGCCACCACAGGAGAGACACCCTTGTCCTTGGCGACAGGGTTATCCGCTGATGCATCTGCAGATGCGATCCGGACCATTTGTCCAGTAGATCCCACTGAAATGTTCTTGCATGGAATCTTCCAAATGGAATCGCTTCGTAAGAAGCCACCATTTTTCCCAGGACCCTCGTGCACTGATGCACTGAGACCTGGCCTGGTTTTAGGAGGTTCCTGACTAGCTCGGATAACTCCCTGGCCTTCTCCTCCGGGAGAAACACCTTCTTCTGGACTGTGTCCAGAATCATTCCTAGGAACAGTAGACGTGTCGTTGGAATCAGCTGCGATTTTGGAATATTTAGAATCCACCCGTGCTGACGTAACACTACCTGAGATAGTGCTACTCCGACTTCTAACTGTTCCCTGGATCTTGCCCTTATCAGGAGATCGTCCAAGTAAGGGATAATTAAAATGCCTTTTCTTCGTAGAAGAATCATCATTTCGGCCATTACCTTGGTAAAGACCCGAGGTGCCGTGGACAATCCAAACGGCAGCGTCTGAAACTGATAATGACAGTTTTGTACTACAAACCTGAGGTACCCTTGGTGAGAAGGGTATATTGGGACGTGGAGATAAGCATCTTTGATGTCCAGAGACACCATATAGTCCCCTTCTTCCAGGTTCGCTATCACTGCTCTGAGTGACTCCATCTTGAATTTGAACCTTTTTATGTAAGTGTTCAAGGATTTCAGATTTAAAATTGGTCTCACCGAGCCGTCCGGCTTCGGTACCACAAACAGCGTGGAATAATACCCCTTTCCTTGTTGCAGGAGGGGTACCTTGATTATCACCTGCTGGGAATACAGCTTGTGAATGGCTTCCAAAACTGCCTCCCTGTCGGAGGGAGACTTTGGTAAAGCAGACTTCAGGAACCGACGAGGGGGAAACGCCTCGAATTCCAGTTTGTACCCTTGCGATACTACCTGTAGAATCCAGGGATCCACTTGCGAGTGAGCCCACTGTGCGTTGAAATTCTTGAGACGGGCCCCCACCATATCTGAGTCTGCTTGTAAAGCCCCAGCGTCATGCTGAAGACTTGGCAGAAGCAGGGGAGGGCTTCTGCTCCTGTGAAGCGGCTGCATGGTGCAGTCTTTTTCCTCTTCCTCTGCCCCGGGGCAGAAAAGAGTGGCCTTTTGCTCGCTTGTACTTATGGGAACGAAAGGACTGAGTTTGAAAAGACGGTGTCTTTTTCTGCTGATGTGGAGTGACCTGGGGTAAAAAGGTGGATTTTCCAGCCGTTGCCGTGGCCACCAGGTCCGATAGACCAGCCCCAAATAACTCCTCCCCATTATACGGCAATACTTCCATGTGCCGTTTGGAATCCGCATCCCCTGACCACTGTCGCGTCCATAACGCTCTTCTGGCAGAGATGGACATAGCACTTACTCTTGATGCCAGGGTGCAAATATCCCTCTGTGCATCACGCATATATAGTAATGCATCCTTTAAATGTTCTATAGTTAACAAAATATTGTCCCTATCCAGGGTATCAATATTCTCAGTCAGGGAATCCGACCATGCGACTCCAGCACTGCACATCCAGGCTGAGGCGATTGCTGGTCGCAGTATAACACCAGTATGTGTGTATATACTTTTTAGGATATTTTCCAGCCTTCTATCAGCTGGTTCTTTGAGGGTGGCCGTATCAGGAGACGGTAACGCTACTTGTTTAGATAAACGTGTGAGCGCCTTATCTACCCTAGGGGGTGTTTCCCAATGCGCCCTAACCTCTGGCGGGAAGGGATATAATGCTAATAATTTTTTAGAAATTAGCTGTTTTTTATCGGGGGAAACCCACGCTTTTTCACACACCTCATTTATTTCCTCTGACTCAGGAAAAACTATTGGTAGTTTTTTCTCACCCCACATAATACCCTTCTTTGTGGTACTTGTAGTGTCAGAAAGGTTCAATGCCTCTTTCATTGCCGTGATCATGTAACGTGTGGCCCTACTGGACATTACGTTTGTCTCGTCACCGTCGACACTAGACTCAGTATCTGTGTCAGGGTCTGTGTCGACCCACTGAGGTAACGGGCGTTTTAGCGCCCCTGACGGTGTCTGAGACGCCTGGACAGGCACTAATTGATTTGCCGGCTGTCTCATGTCGTCAACAGTTTTTTGCAAATTGCTGACATTATCACTTAATTGTTTAAATACAATCATCCAGTCAGGTGTCGACTCCCTAGGGGGTGACATCACCAACACAGGCAACTGCTCCGCCTCCACACCATTTTCCTCCTCATACATGTCGACACACGCGTACCGACACACAACACACACACCGGGAATGCTCTGATAGAGGACAGGACCCCACTTAGCCCTTTGGAGAGACAGAGGGAGAGTCTGCCAGCACACACCCAGCGCTATATATATATACAGGGATAACCTTATATAAGTGTTATTCCCTTATAGCTGCTGTTATTATCGTTATTTGCTGCCAAAAATGCCCCCCCTACTCTTTTTTACCCTGATTCTGAAGCAGGACTGCAGGGGAGAGTCAGGGAGCCGTCCTTCCAGCGGAGCTGTGAGGGAAAATGGCGCTTGTGTGCTGAGGATATAGGCTCCGCCCCTTCACGACGTCCTTATCTCCCGCTTTTTTGTGTAAAAATGGCAGGGGATTAAAATACATCCATATAGCCCAGGAGCTATATGTGATGTATTCTTTTTGCCACCTAAGGTATATACTGTTATATTGCGTCTCAGGGCGCTCCCCCCCAGCGCCCTGCACCCTCAGTGACCGGAGTGTGAAGTGTGCTGAGAGCAATGGCGCACAGCTGCGGTGCTGTGCGCTACCTTAGACTGAAGACAGGATGTCTTCTGCCGCCGATTTCACCGGACCTCTTCGTCTTTTCTGGCTCTGTAAGGGGGACGGCGGCGCGGCTCCGGTGACCCATCCAGGCTGAACCTGTGATCGTCCCTCTGGAGCTAATGTCCAGTAGCCTAAGAAACCCGATCCACTCTGCACTCAGGTGAGTCCGTTTCTTCTCCCCTTAGTCCCACGATGCAGTGAGCCTGTTGCCAGCAGGACTCACTGAAAATAAAAAAACCTAAACTAAACTTTTATTCTAAGCAGCTCAGGAGAGCCACCTAGATTGCACCCTTCTCGGCCGGGCACAAAAATCTAACTGAGGCTTGGAGGAGGGTCATAGGGGGAGGAGCCAGTGCACACCACCTGATCCGTAAGCTTTTATTTTGTGCCCTGTCCCCTGCGGAGCCGCTATTCCCCATGGTCCTTACGGAGTCCCAGCATCCACTAGGACGTCAGAGAAATGGGCATAACAGCTGGAGAAGAGGACAGTATCGCGAGATACGAGCGGTCCTGGTTACTATGACTACTGGAATCTACACGTTGGTGACGTAGACGGAAGTCGGGTTACCATGACGACCGGCGCGACGGAGCAGACGCTGAGCGTGCAGGAAGACCCTGTGATCATGACGATGGACGCATGAGGGGAGTCGGGTCACCATGACGACCGGTGCGACGGAACAGACACAGAGCGTGCAGGAAGACCTTGTTACCATGACGACGGACGCACTAGGGAAGTATAAAGAACGGGGTAATGGATATGCTCAGCCATCCTGAGGAAGCCTGCGGAGACAGGCGAAACTAGTTGATCGCGGAGCAACCAGCTACAGTCTGCCGGCAGACACCCGTTCATATACCTCTTATAAAATTGAAGTAAGTGGTTTGAACTTCACCTTCACTTAAACTAAGGATTGAACACCTGGTTATCCAATTGGGAGTGACCTATCTACTTCCTTACCAAAAGGACTGTGTTATTTTTTGGCTGGTTTCATCTGGGAAACCTGATGGGACAATTTTTGGTGATTCTACAATAGCACTTTTCTACCATATCCTAAGACTGATCACTGCTATTTTTGAGGATTACTAATACTTGTCCAGTGAGTAAAACGCTCACCAAGTGTATCACTGGTTTTTTATACAAAAAATTTTTTAAACTATAAAAAAAAAATTATATATGTTTTTTGTTGTATGTGATTGTTGTGTATACCGGTATTAGGAACCACCGACCCCTATTTTATTAGTTATTATTGTTCTTTTGATCTTATTGATAGAAACAAGGAACCTATATGGTTCACTTCTTATGCCTTGCTTTATGCTAGGGAAATAAAGTTTACACTTACTTTGAAATAACCTTGGTGTCATGTAACATTTCTTGTTGAATTATAGAGAATACACTTGATAAAACTAGCGCTGGAATATAGTATCCTTGTCTAAGGTATCAATTTCCTCAGATAAGGTATCCGTCCATGCTGCTACAGCACTACACACCCAGGCCGACGCGATCGCCGGCCTCAGCAAGCTACCCGAATATGTATAAATGGACTTCAGGGTAACCTCCTGTTTGCGATCCGCAGCATCTTTGAGGGTAGCCGTATCCTGTGACGGCAAGGCTACCTTCTTGGTGACAATGCCAAATTCCCTTGTCGTATAAACAACCCTTTATGAAGCTAAGAACACTGTACGCTGTTTGCTTAAGAAATACCGTATGGGTACGCTATCTGCGTAACGATCGCTAAGCCGTAGGCGAGACGCTCAAGCGTCACGTTCGCTCACGGCCCAGTGATCACAGGACACGTTATTGGTTATGTCTAGGGGAATGATTCGCTGTAGCGTAGCCTACGCTCGAGACCACGAGGAGGTCACCAGCGATGCAGACGCTCACAACACTATACCTTTATGTTAAAACCTTATACCAATGAAATACACTGAATACCTTAATGTGAGTACAGGGTGTAAGTGCAACCTTGTGTAACCTGACTAACTACAAAGCTGCTTGAGCGTCACCGACGCTCAAGTGAACACTTAACACTATAGAAAATACACAGATACTGGTTTAGGTTCCAAAGCCTATTAACTATGTATTATAACTAATATACTTGCAAAAAGGAATCACAGTACAAATGATACACTACAGTATAACATAAACCACCTAACCAGATAACTATACAGGAAACACACTACAATACAATACAGTTAAGTTTAAGGAGAAATAAGAGAAGATGAGAAGACAAGAGAGAGAGAGAGATTTGAGAGAGATTGGCTCACAATAACATTAAAAGACAATATGGTTGCAGCGAAGCTTACACATGTGAGGAACAATCGCTGCGCAGTTAATCAATGCTGAGAATCTTTGTTTAGAAAGTACTTGAGCTTACCCATGCTGCCTGTCCCTATATACACAACACCCAGCTACACAATCGTCCCTACAATGCCGCATGGGGCAGAAGCTAGACTCCATTTTATTCCAAAATGTCCAAGCCTCAAAACAATGCATATGTTCTGATTTTACAATTCCAAACAATCTAAATCACCTTTCACAATTTCAAGCAAACACAGTATCTCTATAACCAGAGCATATGAGTTATCACAAGACCAGACCACCAGGTACTCACAAGTATCAGCCTGCCATTGCTACCAGCACATATTCAAAAGTACTGCATGGTGGTATTTATGATTAACAAGATCCCAGCTACCATCACAGATGCCACAGGGCACCAACACTAACACCCAACAATCATCACAGCCAAGTTACAATATCCTATTTAAACCAGAAAGCAATATGTCTATATTTCCTTCTATAGCCATGTGATTCTATACTTAGCCTTTGGGAAGGAATTCTGTCCTGGGGATGTAGCCGCCATGCTGCTTGATGCTAGCTTAGTTCTGAGTGTCAGTCAGCCCTGTGATCTCCAGTGGGTATATCATACCTGCATTCCAGCTGTGGGGGTGTGTCAACCACAGGAAGTGTGTGTCCCTCCCAGCATGTGAGCCAGCTGCATCAGTGGCCTTGGTTATGTAACACAATGGGTGATGACCAACACATTCCTGTCTAGTGAGAAGCTATTGTTTGGCGAATACAAAACAGAATCCTGTCTGGGTTTTGTTCTATATTCATGATGTCCACTTTCAGTTGAGACAATGACATCTCAGCCCTCATTCTCCTGTATACAAATCCAGCCCCATTTGTAAACACAGGTGTTGGCCCTCCTTATTGAGTCTCAAAAGCTCAGTGTAATTAAAGGCTATTGTACTCCGTCTGCGGGAAAGATACTGATTTGGAGTACAATTGATCTTCAATTACTATTCCTGTGTTTACCTTATGCATGTGTAGATATGAGGCCCTCTTAACATGCAAACTATTGTTTGGGGGATCTCTGAGGTCAAAGAGACATTTGAGACCTACTGATGCCTGTCTCCAACTGTTCAGATGCGTGACTAAGTAAGAACAAATAATAATAAATAAATGGACATAACTTCTTATGTCCATAACTATTCGCACGAGCAATTAATACGCTCCAAACCAACACCGGAATATTGCTAATTAAATACTCTTCCGATGGGTACCAAACACTGCTGTATGATTCCTGTTAGACCCTTCGTACGATGCAAAGAGGGACTCCTCAGCTCAGGGACATTCTATTTTAACCAAACTTTCAGAATCTATCAAAGGGACCATGATCTATAAACTACATTAATTGTGAACAGTTGTAACGAATGGGTCGCACGCTACGACTACGTAAACTCTACCGTAATTACGCATACCGCGCCTGCGAGTGCACGCTATTGCGGGTATGCGCCTCCACGGGAGAGCGCACGCATGCGCAGCACGGACCAGTGTGCGGTGCAAATATGGCAACGTGCATAGAGACATTTTTCTGACTTCGACAGTCCACCCTTTGGCAGTCAATAATAACTGCCACAAAACGTTTAAGGAGAAAAATGTAAGTCAGGGGTTAATTGATTTCCATGGTGGGGTAAGGAAGAAGAGAGGAGTAGGTGTGAAAAGGGTATGACCTAGTGAGAGAGTAGAAGCATGTGTGTATGAGTCCATGTTTGGAGGGTCATGTATCATCGTGCCGTACGTGTGGTAAATCAAGCTTCGAGGTATTGCGAAGTATACATTTGAATTCCTTCTTATCCCGTACTAAGGGTCTGTGGATGGGCTGTCAAACTCTACCGAGCTCATTTCGGCTATGGTTGTAACAAAATGGGGATGCACATTTTAGTTGATGATACATGAATGGGGGAGGTATGTGGTTGCTGATATCTGTGCCTGTATTCCCTGTCGACTATGTGTGTTATTACCTGAGGGTTGTAGAGATGAAGATAAAGAACACTTATGGAGAATGCAATGATATTCTATGTCAGGGAAATGTACATCTGTCGTTGAGGTTGTGTTCGGTATCTGTTGAGAGTCGTCTTCTTTGCGCTGTATTGCTCCTTAGGCATGAGCAAATAGCTTTGTCTGAGCCATCAGATTTACAAAAAATGTTGGGCTAGCGTGAGTTTAAAAGTACTAGGGAAACTGGGGATCCATGGCAAAGTTCATCAAGTGTCCATATCATAGGTTGTCAAAACTTCATCTTTGGTGCTTGTCTGTTGTCTGTATAGCGTCTCGTCAACTTCCACGTCCAAGGGGGTCTTTGCATCTTGGAGAAAAGCAGAAAAACAGGTGAAAGAAACGGACCGTATAATCGCATTTTTCATCACATTCTGGTTTCTATCATTGGGTCATAAATCAAATCCAGGTTAATTACAGTTTCCTCGCTCCTCAAGCTCATCACTTTTGTACTTTGTTTGCACCTCATTAAAGCCTGCCCGCATCTAAATATCAATCCAAACGATATAACGACACCCAAGATACAAAGTAGAAACTTTCCAACATCCATTATGACTCCTTGAGCCCATTCTCCCAAACCGGAGAACCAATTTCGCGGGTTCAACCATGACACCCAACCAGTCAGCTCATTACCTACAGCAGCAAGGGTGAGATTGTGTTTTCGACGAAATTCCCACTTTAATTGCAGAATATCGTCCATCTTTTGGTCTATGACCTCTACCGGATCCTCGGTGCTATTTGTGATATACGTGCAACACTTTATGCCGTACTGTGTTGCCAATGTAACACAATATCCGCCTGTTACTGCTGTAAGATAATTAAGAACCATCCTATGCTGAACTAGTTCTGTTTTATAAGCTTGAAGTTCTCTTCCAGTGTATCTAAACGTGTCATCATACATTTCAGTGATATTATCTAACAAATTGGCGAGTGCGGAAATGTATCTATAATTCATCACTCCCCGAGCGGTACGAGTGAAATCTAACGCTACCAGAACCTGAATCCCGGTGGATTCATGGATAAGATCAGAGGCCGGATGCTCTAATCTTTCTGACAGTTGTCTTTTAACTCGGTGCTCGTAATGAGTGTGAGTATAAGGAGCTTGGGCACCACGGTGTATGTCCTTCATTTTGTCATGTGTAACAGTCATCACTTCAGGCAATACTTTTCCAATATAACACAATCCTTCAGAGTTTGGGGCAAGCCACTTGTACGCCTTTCTCCCGCATATGAAATATGCATCATCGGGGAGAACATAAGGGACGGAGAAGGACATGACCATGTTACAAACCTTCCAGGTGAAATCTCCTGACCCTAATTCTTCCATCTGCCTAATGCACGTATCAGTTTGTACGATATGTGCACAGTATCCTGGTGATACCTCTCCAACTCTAGTAATCCTATTTCCTAAGGTATATCGATACCGGAAAGATTTTCCTCTACTGGCTATGTGGCGTACCAGCTCTGTATCTGTAGGCATTCTATCTGCTCTGTGTGAAAAGGTCATGGTAAGGTTGCTCCATGACACTTCCCAATTTCCCGGTTTTCTGGGATTGGAGATGTTAAAACATATGAGGGACCTATCCACATGGTATTGGTGGAGCTTCAAACTAGGAGGGCTGGAGATGTTAAACCTCCGGTCCACCGGTCTCCCACCATTTAGCTCAAGTACCTCCCCTAACGTTAAAGGAAATGGTACTAGCCCTGATTTACTGTGACCCTGAGGTACTTGAGAGCATACCCAACAATCTGTTTGGTTTAACACGTTACCCACTAGAGAGTGATAGTCACTCAATGGATGCCGGTCCATATGGATATTAAAACTGGATTGGCATTTCTTTGTTACAGAGCCTACAGATACAACTTTCTTTTTGAACTAACATTCCTTCACAGTTGTTTACAAATAACATGGTTGTTAGATCGTGCCCGGTACTCGCCTTTGCTTGGTGATTGGGTTGCTATTGGAAATTTACACCTCCGTCTCAGTCATCAGGACCTTTCTGGATCCTTTCTCGACCTCACTGGTACTCTCACCGAAACAGACTGCTCTGGTCAACATCATGGTTAACGGGAAAAATCCATATCACAGTCTCTTGGGGCAAGTCCATCTTACAGGAGGAGAAAAGAAGAAATTTGTAAATGGGGTATAAGAAAATCAGTTTGAGGGGGAGAGAACTCGTTACGATAATAAGTTCTCTCGTCTTGTTGTTCTTCTTGTTCTGCTGTCCTCTCAAAGGTGTTGTCTCTCAGTCTTCAAAAACGATCATTCTGGTGATGCAATATTCCTTCCTAACCGACGATCTTTCTGTAAGGAGCAAAAATCTGGCATTACCATTGGTCCAACTGAGGGGTGACATAGCATCTTTAAACCATGGAAACATGAGTGAGAAGAGAGAGAAAATAAAAAAAAACAAAAGAGATAGAGAACAATTCATGTGCATATATACATTACATAACTCGACAATAACCATCAATAAGAAAAGAGAAACAAAGCATTTTTAAACATTGTAAGAAAACATTGTTAGCATTAGAAAAACATTGTCAGACTTATTAGGCTGTCATATCTATGTGTCTACTGGTCTCCTTGAGCAGTCCCTCCCCACCAGCACCTGCATTACTCCACTGTCTGTATCTGGCCAGAAATACATTGTGGCGGAGGTCATGCTGGGGTTTGGTAGACTTCTGCAAGGACCAAGTGGGTATGCAATGTGTGAATTCTTACCACTACTAGTCAGAGATGGGGATAGAGAGAGGGAGAGAAAAACATTTTTCACAAATACATTTACAACTTTTCACCTGGTCATTCCTGTGTCTTTAGTGAATGACCTCCCACTTCATTAACCGTTACTTCAGGCTTGCCTCCATTCCTAATAATCACCTTTCCTGCCTATGTGATCCTTGATTATAATGGTGTGTATTGTAATTTTGCTCATTTCTTGGTCTAGGGGGTCTAACTTTATGTGGGTTATTACAGTTGCTAGCACAATGCCCTTCTCTTTTGCACAGATCACAAATCCTTAAGTTCCTCCATGTGCCAATGGCCTGGGGTTTTGGTTGATTTGATGCCTCCTCAAACGCTTGGATGCTCATCACCATCAACCGCTTTCCCTGTACCTACCTGATTCCTTGGATACCATGATTATGTCGTTGTCTAGGGAGTTGATATACCTTCTGTGAATCTTTGATCATACAGTTAGATCTTTCCTAGGATCTGGGTAATCAGACATGATTGATCTCAATTCTGTCCGGGACCAGGGATGGCGCATTGCACTGTCCTTGACGGGAATGGTTCCCTGATCGTCAGTCTTCCCATTGGGGACTGTGATCACCCTGACAGGACTAAACTCAATTACATCACCTTGTTTTGGTCTTATAATATGGGGTACATTTGTTTGTGCGTGATATAAAACATTGTACGTACCTGTGGACACGACCTCACCTGACCCTCCGTTAGGGGGTTTGATTATTGCCTTTACCAATTTGGTCGTGTCCACCTGGATGTCTTGTAGGATGGCTTCTGGAAGAGGTGCCGACATCGTTCTGGGCTCACTTTCTTGTTTGTATTCCTGAGGGAGGTTTGACATGGGGTGCAGCTTGCACAGGTTAATAGTTGTACATTCAACAGTATTACAATAATCATGGTTACATTTATTACACTTATTCTTATAATCTATATTACAGTTGCTAAGAGCGTTTTTATTGTTCACCCTTGTGTCTTTCTCTCCGCAATCAACCCCTCTCCTGATGCCACTGTCTCTCCTCTCAAGATAAGAGTCAGAAAAGTCAATAGACTCTTTTTGTAATTCACTTTCCTGTTGCCATAACTGTAAATATTCATAATGTTTATTTTGTCTCTTCGTTGGTTCAATGAGACTTATCCTCCTCCTTAAATTTTGTAACACTACTGGACTGAAGCTACCTATTCTTGGGAATTTGTCCCTGTCTTGTACAGTCATTCTCTCCCATTCATCACATAAAACCTCTGTGTGACTACCGTATTTTTCACACATTACATATCGTGCCGACCCAACTGGTCGGTTCTCTGAATCAACCCGAACCGAGGTTGATCGCCCCCTACCTGAACAAATGGCCCCCATAATCTGCAGGCGTTGCTTATTCCTCCTTGGATCTTTATCTCAAGGTTTTCAGCGAACCCTTACAAACAAACCAAGATGTCCTTGGGCAGGCCGGCGGTGGTGGTTTATCAAGTACCCCACTTACTTCTCGCCCACGTTGGCCTGTGCTGCAATCACTGTAACCAGAGCTGCTGTACCCAACCCAGGGCCCCTGTGAACCTTTATTTACTGGGGCGCGTTCCCCAGCAAGTATCGGTTGTTGGATAGTTCCTGAGTGACCAGCGAACTTCCCTTCCAAAAATAAAAAATTACACAAATCACGTCAGAATGTACAAATAGCGTTTGTGACCACTTTACTCTAATGGTATTAGGTCAGATTACTAACTACTGCACACAATTACGTGCGGTCCAATCGTTCAGTACACGAGCACTACTTGTCATGTACTGAAAGATCAATGGAATCGATGTTTCCGGCCGCGATTCCTTCAGCAAGAGCTTGTATGGCCTATATGGGTTCTGCACCAACACCCCAGGCGTTGTGCCACTGGACTTTTATAGCGGACCTCTTTGTCTATTTTACCTGTTACCTTATGACCTCCTGGTCTGTTACCTTATGACCTCCTGGTCTGTTACCTTATGACCTCCTGGTCTGTTACCTTATGACCTCCTGGTCTTGTTACCTTATGGTCCGCTATACTCTAATGCTCAAATATTATTTAACCAGGGATGCCTCCCTAGCCACCGTATATGTCACTTACACGTATGTCCCTTGACGAGTACTCGGCTTTCCTTTTGGTTCCACCTTACAGTTATATAAACTTTTGTATACAAAACACACTCACTCAACACATGTACACTTTTGTTTCTATATCTATTTCTGCGCAGAAATTGTCTTTAGGCCAAAAGTGTTACCAATTAGGAGCAGGATCTGTTAAACTAAATTTCAGATTTTCCAAAAATAGATTTGCGTTATTTACCGCTTCGCGTTATCTACCGCTGTGCGTTAATTATCGCCTTTGCGTTACTTCACTTTATCACAACTTGAGCTACGTGGGCGTAACCGGACGCTACGTTGCGTAATGTACACTGCGTGCGTCTGCCTTTTGGATTGCGTACGCTAGTCTTTGTTAGCGACACGTGTACGCAATGCAAAGGATCCACCGTAACACAATATATTTTTATCAATGTAAATGATCCCTGATCATCTACCGCAATCCACACTGACTGCCTTGTATCTCAGACAAACCGTGTGTTGTTCTATACTTTAACTATTACCTCTACTATGAAATAACAGCAAATCTCTTTTTAGCACTTTCTATCAACTATAAAATTGGCAAACAGGAATAGTGATATACGAAAATGAAACAGAAATGCAGATATATGCGTGCGTACGCAAGACAAAAGAAAAATAAACAGTTTTAAAAAGACACAAGCGTTTTGTTCTTACTTCCGGTTACCGGGTTCCTTCAGCACTCTTTATCTAAGCGAAGCAGACGCTTATCCCGCCAGCACTATGAGACAATCTCCCACCCTTTGCTGGGGGATAATGTCTGCTGATCTACCTAGTGCAGATGTGAGAAGTATAGGACGAGTTCCCAATTGACAATGCCAAATTCCCTTGTCGTATAAACAACCCTTTATGAAGCTAAGAACACTGTACGCTGTTTGCTTAAGAAATACCGTATGGGTACGCTATCTGCGTAACGATCGCTAAGCCGTAGGCGAGACGCTCAAGCGTCACGTTCGCTCACGGCCCAGTGATCACAGGACACGTTATTGGTTATGTCTAGGGGAATGATTCGCTGTAGCGTAGCCTACGCTCGAGACCACGAGGAGGTCACCAGCGATGCAGACGCTCACAACACTATACCTTTATGTTAAAACCTTATACCAATGAAATACACTGAATACCTTAATGTGAGTACAGGGTGTAAGTGCAACCTTGTGTAACCTGACTAACTACAAAGCTGCTTGAGCGTCACCGACGCTCAAGTGAACACTTAACACTATAGAAAATACACAGATACTGGTTTAGGTTCCAAAGCCTATTAACTATGTATTATAACTAATATACTTGCAAAAAGGAATCACAGTACAAATGATACACTACAGTATAACATAAACCACCTAACCAGATAACTATACAGGAAACACACTACAATACAATACAGTTAAGTTTAAGGAGAAATAAGAGAAGATGAGAAGACAAGAGAGAGAGAGAGATTTGAGAGAGATTGGCTCACAATAACATTAAAAGACAATATGGTTGCAGCGAAGCTTACACATGTGAGGAACAATCGCTGCGCAGTTAATCAATGCTGAGAATCTTTGTTTAGAAAGTACTTGAGCTTACCCATGCTGCCTGTCCCTATATACACAACACCCAGCTACACAATCGTCCCTACAATGCCGCATGGGGCAGAAGCTAGACTCCATTTTATTCCAAAATGTCCAAGCCTCAAAACAATGCATATGTTCTGATTTTACAATTCCAAACAATCTAAATCACCTTTCACAATTTCAAGCAAACACAGTATCTCTATAACCAGAGCATATGAGTTATCACAAGACCAGACCACCAGGTACTCACAAGTATCAGCCTGCCATTGCTACCAGCACATATTCAAAAGTACTGCATGGTGGTATTTATGATTAACAAGATCCCAGCTACCATCACAGATTCCACAGGGCACCAACACTAACACCCAACAATCATCACAGCCAAGTTACAATATCCTATTTAAACCAGAAAGCAATATGTCTATATTTCCTTCTATAGCCATGTGATTCTATACTTAGCCTTTGGGAAGGAATTCTGTCCTGGGGATGTAGCCGCCATGCTGCTTGATGCTAGCTTAGTTCTGAGTGTCAGTCAGCCCTGTGATCTCCAGTGGGTATATCATACCTGCATTCCAGCTGTGGGGGTGTGTCAACCACAGGAAGTGTGTGTCCCTCCCAGCATGTGAGCCAGCTGCATCAGTGGCCTTGGTTATGTAACACAATGGGTGATGACCAACACATTCCTGTCTAGTGAGAAGCTATTGTTTGGCGAATACAAAACAGAATCCTGTCTGGGTTTTGTTCTATATTCATGATGTCCACTTTCAGTTGAGACAATGACATCTCAGCCCTCATTCTCCTGTATACAAATCCAGCCCCATTTGTAAACACAGGTGTTGGCCCTCCTTATTGAGTCTCAAAAGCTCAGTGTAATTAAAGGCTATTGTACTCCGTCTGCGGGAAAGATACTGATTTGGAGTACAATTGATCTTCAATTACTATTCCTGTGTTTACATATGTACCCTCTTGTCAGGGACTGGGGTTTCCTCTGTGATGTGCAACACATCCTTAATTGCTATAATCATATAACGGATGGATTTAGCCAATTTAGGCTGTAACTTTGCATCATCGTAATCGACACGAGTCAGAATCCATGTCGGTATCTGTGTCAACAATTTGGGATAGTGGCCGCTTCTGAGACCCTGACGGCCTCTGCGACATAGGATCAGGCACGGGTTGAGACCCCGGACTGTCCTAATGCTTCAGCTTTTTCTAACCTTTTATGTAAGGAATTAACATTATCATTTAAAACCTTCCACATATCCATCCAATCAGGTGTCGGCGCCGTCGGCGGAGACACCACATTCATTTGCTCCCGCTCTGCTTCTACATAGCCTTCCTCGTCAAACATGTCGACACAAGCGTACCGACACACCACACACAAAGGGAATGCCCTTTTTGAAGACAGTTCCCCCACAAGGCCCTTTGGAGAGACAGAGAGAGAGTATGCCAGCACACACCCCAGCGCTATAAACCCAGGAATAACACAGTAACTTAATGTTAACCCAGTAGCTGCTGTTTATATTGATTTTTGAGCCTAATTATGTGCCCCCCCCTCTCTTTTTACCCTCTTCTACCATGTATCTGCAGGGGAGAGCCTGGGGAGCTTACTCTCAGCGGAGCTGTGGAGAAAAAATGGCGCTGGTGAGTGCTGAGGAAGAAGCCCCGCCCCCTCAGCGGCGGGCTTCAGTCCCGCTTAAATGTACAATTTTTGGCGGGGGCTCATGCATATATACAGTGCCCAACTGTTTATATGTTAAACTTTTGCCAAAAGAGGTCCCAATTGCTGCCCAGGGCGCCACCCCCCCCTGCGCCCTGCACCCTTACAGTGACCGGAGTATGTGAGGTGTGTGGGAGCAATGGCGCACAGCTGCAGTGCTGTGCGTTACCTCAGTGAAGAACGGAGTCTTCTGCCGCCGATTTGAAGTCTTCTTGCTTCTCATACTCACCCGGCTTCTGTCTTCTGGCTCTGCGAGGGGGACGGCGGCGCGGCTCTGGGATCGGACGGCGAGGGTGAGATCCTGCGTACGATCCCTCTGGAGCTAATGGTGTCCAGTAGCCTAAGAAGCAGGACCTAGCTTCAGAGAGTAGGGCTGCTTCTCTCCCCTCTGTTCCACGATGCAGGGAGTCTGTTGCCAGCAGAGCTCCCTGAAAATAAAAAACCTAACAAAATACCTTCTCTCAGCAAACTCAGGAGAGCTCACTGAAAAGCACCCCGCTCGTCTGGGCACAGTATCAAACTGGGGTCTGGAGGAGGGGCATAGAGGGAGGAGCCAGAGCACACCACAACCTAAATTCTTTCTTAAAGTGCCCATGTCTCCTGCGGAGCCCGTCTATCCCCATGGTCCTTACGGAGTCCCCAGCATCCACTAGGACGTTAGAGAAACTTTGTTAGGCCGTGAGTAAAATACCAATACCAAACTTTTGCGCTAATTTACTTGTCGCAGGCGCGCTGCGTACATTGCGCATGCGCAGTTTGCGACTAATCGCTCCGTAGCGGAAAAAAATAACGAGCGAACAACTCGGAATGATCCCCATTGTAATCTATATGTGTGGTATATGAAGTCCAGGACTCTCTCAACAACAAATAGTTTTTTTGCTGCCATGAATAAATGAAGGGTAATGGAGGAGCCAGGATTTGACCTGCAGTTCTCATTAAATAGTTTCAGCAGAGCAACGAGAAATATTGGTACAGTAAATTGTCTGGAAGCCCCAAGCTGGAAACTTATTTGTGATAAAATGAACAGTGGAGGAAACATTTTATTATCATTTATTTATTATTTAATACCAGTTATTTATATAGCGCACACATATTCCACAGCGCTTTACAGAGAAAGTTTGACCATTCACATCAGTCCCTGCCCCAGGTGAGCTTACAATCTATATTCCCTACAACATATACACTAGGGTAAATTTTGTTGGGACCCAATTAACCTACCAGTATATTTTTGGATTGTGGAAGGAAACCGGAATACCCGGAGGAAACCCACGCAAGCTTGGGGAGAACATACAAACTCCACACAGATAGGGCTATGGTGGGAATTGAACCCATGACCTCAGTGCTGTGAGGCAGTAATGCTAACCATTACACTCCTGTTACTTACCCTTAGGCACAGGATCAGGCGTGAAAGACTTCCAGTACGCGGATGGATGTTAGTCTGTTAACAAGAAATAAACAAGAGAATTATTGTGCACAGGTTGTCATAGAAACATACGACAGGTAGTGTGAGAGTAAATGGGAAAGCAGAGTGCGAAAGATGGTGATAATGAATGGTGAAGTGGTAAGTAAAGGTAGAAGAATGGGTGGTACCACTCTCTGTGACCCCCCCCCCCCCCCCACTACACATCTTTCCATCATTCAGCCAGGTGACTGCAAGTTAAACCACCAGAGAATGCCACCATACACCCCAATAGGAAGCGACTTAGGTGTCCCCACCACACGAGCCAATTGTCAGGTGCAAGCTAATGATCATGGCTGGTGTTTTAATGTAGGATAAAACAAAATAAATATACCGGAGGACAAACAGTGAGGGTTCCGCTGTAAACGTTATTTATTTACAGCTATTTACATATAGAAGTCACATATTACATAGCGCATTGCAGCATTCACGTCAGGATTACAATCTATATTGCCTATAACATACATACACACAAACAAACAAACAAACAAACAAACAAACACACACTAGGGGTAATTTTTTATGCCCAAACCCAATTAACCTACCAGTATATTTTTTTGAAATTGGTAAAATACAAAGCACCTGGTGGAAACCCATGCCAACTTGGGGAGAACATACAAACTCCACACTGATGGCCAATACTGCGAATTGAAATCATGACCTCAAGGCTACTCCCCATTCTCTGCCCCAAATGGTCCCTGACTGACAATCACTTTCCAAATAAATCCTCTCGGCGAGCGGCATCGCTAAGGGACTTTGGTAGCCGTGACACATGCACAGTTGGAATATAATCGCCCAACTCCGTAACTATCTGCACTGCGTAGATCTCTGAGTCAGATCCATGATTAGGACAAGCTCGTACAGCTTTTGACCACAATATCACTGTATGCTACGCATGACAGGGAAGCAGCGCTCCCCATGCTGCGGACTCTATTTATCAAGCATTTTATTTCTGGCTAAAATGGCTCATATGTCATATATGTAAGAGAAGGTTTACGCCGGAAAAATCACCTCTTACCGCTGCTTGCTCCGGTCCGTGGGTGCGATGGTGGGACAGTGCACAAAAAACGGGACGGCTACGAGGTATGCATACACGCTCATAAGATACATATACACACACACACACACATCAGACCTGCACTAATTTCACAAGTCACACAGACAACCTGCATGCACACACACACAGTACATAGACCCACAAACACACATATATACAGATACATACTGTACATAAACACACACATACATACATACACACACATGGGTTGGGTACAGGATCACGGCGGTCATAATCCCGGCCCCAGCGTCCCGACTGTTGTAAAAGCCGACAGGGGTGCAGGAGGCAGCTAAACCTAATCCTGTCCCTAACCCTCCCTCCCCACACCCCAACTCTATACCCTCCCTTCCCCGCAGCCTAACCTTCCACTCCCACAGCCTAGCCCTCTCCTCCCCACACCCTAACTCTATACCCTCCCTTCCTCGCAGCCTAACCTTCCACTCCCACAGCCTAACCCTCTCCTCCCCACACCCTAACTCTATACCCTCCCTTCCCCGCAGCCTAACCCTCCCTCCCCACACCCTAACTCTATACCCTCACTTCCCCGCAGCCTAACCCTCCACTCCCACAGCCTAACCTTCCCCGCAGCCTAACCCTCCTCTCCCACAGCCTAAGCCTAGCCCTCCCTTCCCTGCAGCTTAACCCTCCCTTCCCCGCAGCCTAACCCTCCCCTCCCCGCAGCCTAACCCTCCCCTCCCCACAGCCTAACCTTAACCTTCCTCTCCCACAGCCTAAGCCTAGACCTCCCTTCCCCGCAGCCTAAACCTCCCCTCCCCACAGCCTAACCCTAACCCTCCTCTCTCACAGCCTAAGCCTAGCCCTCCCCTCCCCGCAGCCTAAACCTCCCCTCCCCACAGCCTAACCCTAACCCTCCACTCGCACAGCCTAACCATCTCCTCTCCACAGCCTAACCCTCCTCTCCCACAGCCTAAGCCTAGCCCTCCCTTCCCCGCAGCCTAACCCTCCCCTCCCCACAGCCTGACCGTCCCCTCCCCACAGCCTAACCCTCTCCTCCCCACAGCCTAACCCTCCTCTCCAACAGCCTAAGCCTAGCCCTCCCTTCCCCGCAGCCTAACCCTCCCCTCCCCACAGCCGAAACCCTAACCCTCCTCTCCCACAGCCTAACCCTAACCCTCCCCACCATGTAGTCTAACCCTAACCCTTCATTCCTGACAGCCTAACCTAACCCTCCCTCCCCGCAGCTTAACCCTCCCTGCAGCTTAGCCCTCCCCTCCTGGCAGCCTACCCTAACCTTCCCCTCCCTAAAGCCCAACCCTAATCGTCCGTGGGATACTTAAGGGATGCCGGAGTCTGTGTTCTCACAGGTGTCGGGATTCCGGCGCCGGCATTCTGAGTGTTGGGATCCCAACTACATCCCATACACACATACATACACACATTCATAGATAGACACACACACACACACACACACACATACAAACATACACACGGTATGCTGTTAATATGCCACCTGACGGGATCCCGGCATTCAGTATACCGACGCTGGAATCCCGACAGCCTTGGATATGCCGGCGTCCGGAATCCAGACCACTGCCCAGAATTACCACTCGGGTGGTGGGTCTACGCCACCACCCAAGTGGGAATATAGGCCGAAGCATGACAAGCGCAGCGGGACCGCGAGGGGATCTGTTGCCGGGATTACAGGAGACGGGATGCTGCTGTCGGTATAGTGATAGCCGGCACCTGTATGTATTCCATACACACATATTCATACTGTACATAGACACACACTAATACACACACATTCATACTGTACATAGACACACACTAATACACACACACATTCATACTGTACATAGACACACACTAATACACACACATTCATACTGTACATAGACACACACTAATACACACACATTCATACTGTACATAGACACACACTAATACACACACATTCATACTGTACATAGACACACACTAATACACACACATTCATACTGTACATAGACACACACTAATACACACATTCATACTGTACATAGACACACACTAATACACACACATTCATACTGTACATAGACACACACTAATACACACATTCATACTGTACATAGACACACACTAATACACACACATTCATACTGTACATAGACACACACTAATACACACACATTCATACTGTACATAGACACACACTAATACACACATTCATACTGTACATAGACACACACTAATACACACACATTCATACTGTACATAGACACACACTAA